>NC_036851.1:45282639-45287457 GCF_002910315.2 Salvelinus sp. IW2-2015 | reverse complement strand
TAAAAACAAAACTCCTAAATTCTATCAGCATATCGATTTGTGCTACCAGGGCTGGAAAAACACTAGACCATTGTTATACTAATTTCCGCGACGCTTATAAGGCCCTCCCCGCCCCCTTTCGGAAAAGCTGACCACGACTCCATTTTGTTGATTCCAGCCTACAAACAGAAACTCAAACAACAAGCTCCCGCGCTCAGGTCTGTTCAACGCTGGTCCGACCAATTCGAATCCACGCTTCAAGACTGCTTCGATCACGCGGATTGGAATATGTTCCGCATCGCGTCCAACAACAATATTGACGAATATGCTGATTCGGTGAGCGAGGTCATTAGGAAGTGCATTGACGATGTCGTTACCACAGCAACGATAAAAAATTCCCAAACCAGAAACCGTGGATTGACGGCAGCATTCGCGTGAAACTGAAAGCGCGAACCACTGCTTTAACCAGGGCAAGGTGACCGGAAGCATGACCGAATACAAACAGTGTAGCTATTCTCTCCGCAAGGCAATCAAACAGGCTAAGTCTCAGTACAGAGACAAAATCGAGTCGCAATTCAACAGCTCAGACACAAAGGTATGTGGCAGGGTCTACAGTCAATCACGGATTACAAAAAAAACCAGCCCCGTCGCGGACCAGGATGTCTTGCTCCCAGACAGGCTAACAACTTTTTTGCCCGCTTTGAGGACAATACAGTGCCACTGACACGGCTGGCTGGTGTGTTTACGGACATATTCAATCAATCCTTATCCAGTCTGCTGTTTCCCACATGCTTCAAGAGGGCCACCATTGTTCTGTTCCCAAGAAAGCTAAGGTAACGGAGCAAAACGACTACCGCCCCGTAGCACTCACTTCCGTCATCATGAAGTGCTTTGAGAGACTAGTCAAGGACCATATCACCTCCACCCTACCGGACACCTAGACCCACTCCAATTTGCTACCGACCCAATAGGTCACAGACGACGCAATCGCAACCACACTGCACACTGCCCTAACCCATCTGGACAAGAGGAATACCCATGTGAGAATGCTGTTCATCGATTACAGCTCAGCATTTAACACCATAGTACCCTCCAAACTCGTCATCAAGCTCGAGACCTGGGTCTCGACCCCGCCCTGTGCAACTGGGTCCTGGACTTCCTGACGGGCCGCCCCAGGTGGTGAGGGTAGGTAACAACATCTCCACCCGCTGATCCTCAACACTGGGCCCCACAAGGGTGCGTTCTGAGCCTCTCCTGTACTCCCTGTTCACCACGACTGCGGTGGCCATGCACGCCTCCAACTCAATCATCAAGTTTGCGGATGACACTACAGTGGTAGGCTTGATTACCAACAACGACGAGACGGCCTACAGGGAGGAGGTGAGGGCCCTCGAGGTGGGTGTCAGGAAAATACCTCACACTCAACGTCAACAAAACAAAGGAGATGATTGTGGACTTCAGGAAACACAGAGGGAGCACCCCCTATCACATCGACGGGCAGTAGTTGGAGAAGGTGGAAAGTTTTAAGTTTCCTCGGTGTACACATCACGGACAAACTGAATTGGTCCACCCACACAGACAGCGTTGTGAAGAAGGCGCAGCAGCGCCTCTTCAACCTCAGGAGGCTGAGAAATTCGCTTGTCACCAAAAGCACTCACAACTTCTACAGATGCACAATCGAGAGCATCCTTCGGGCTGTATCACCGCCTGGTACGGCAACTGCTCGCCACAACCGTAAGGCTCTCCAGAGGGTAGTGAGTCTGCAGAACGCATCACCAGGGCAAACTACCTGCCCTCCAGGACACCTACACCACCCGATGTCACAGGAAGGCCATAAAGATCATCAAGGACAACAACACCCAAGCCACTGCCTGTTCACCCCGCATCATCCAGAAGGCGAGTCAGTACAGGTGCATCAAAGCAGGGACCGAGAGACTGAAAAACAGCTTCTATCTCAAGGCCATCAGACTGTTAAACAGCCACCACTAACATTTAGCGGCCGCTGCCAACATACTGACTCAACTCCAGCCACTTTAAAGGGAATTGATGGAAATTATGTAAAAATGTACCACTAGCACTTTAAGCAATGCCACTTAATACAATGTTTACATACCCTACATTACCATCTCATATGTATATCTGTACTCTATATCATCTACTACATCTTGCCATCTTTATGCAATACATGTACACTAGCCACTTTAAACTATGCCACTTTATGTTTACATACCCTACAGTACTCATCTCATACGTATATACCGTACTCTATACCATCTACTGCATCTGCCATGCCGTTCTGTACCACCACTCATTCATATATCTTTATGTACATATTCTTTATCCTTTACACTTGTGTGTGTGTGTAAGGTAGTAGTTGTGGAATGTTTAGGTTAGATTACTGTTGGTTATTACTGCATTGTCGGAACTAATCTCTCTTCGTGGAATTGTTAGGTTAGATTACTGTTGGTTATTACTGCATTGTCGGAACTAGAAGCACAAGCATTTCGCTACACTCGCATTAACATCTGCTAACCATGTGTATGTGACTAATAAAATTTGATTTGATTTGATTTGATTTTGGTCATGTAGTGTATGTAGAATATTGGCCTGTTGGTAACTCCCTACTACATCACACAGTTCAGGCTGGATCGGATTTATCTCTAGCAAAACTGTACAATGTGCTCATTGAGCTCACAGAAAAAAAACACAACGAAATGGAATTCAAATAAATGAACAGATGTCGGTCAATTAGTTGTTTGAAAAATGAAAAATAACGAACATTTCGGTTAATCGGCACGACAGAATGCTCTCAATGGTGCATCTGTAGAAGTTGGTGATGGTCTTAGGGGCCAAGCAGAATTTCTTCAGCCTCCTGACATTGAAGAGGCGCTTCTTCACCATGCTGTCAGTGTGGTGGGACCATTTCAGGTCTTCAGTGATGTGCACGCTGAGGAACTTGAAGCTTTTGAATCTCTCCACTGCGGCCCGTCGTTGTGGATTGCTGCATGCTCTCTGCTGTCTCCTGTAGTCCATGATCAGCTCATTCATTTTGTTGACGTTGAGGGAAAGATTATTTTCCTGCCACCACTCTTCCAGGGCTCTCACCTCCTCCCTGTATGCTGTCTCATCGTTTTTGGTAATCGGGCCTACCACTGTTGTGTCCACAGCAAACTTGATGATTGAGTTGGAGACGTGCATGGCTACCCAATCATGGGTGAACAGGGAGTACAGTAGGAGGCTGAGTACGCACCCCTGTGGGGCCCCCATATTGAGAAGCAGCATGGCGGAGGTGTTGTTGCCTACCTTCATCACCTGGGCCCGTCAGGAAGTCTAGGACCCAACTGCACAGGGCGGCGTTCAGACCCAGGGATCTGAGCTTAGTGATTAGCTTGGAGGACACTATGGTGTTGAAGGCTGAGCTGTAGTCGATGAACAACAATCTTACACAGTTATTTCTCTTGTCCAGGTGGGATAGGCAGTGTGCAGTGTAATGGCGATTGTGTCGTCCGTGGATCTGTTGGGGCGGTATGCAAATTGTAGTGTTCTTAACTATCTTCTCAAAGCACTTCATGATGACAGAAGTCAGTGCTACGGGGCGATAGTCATTTAGTTCAGTTATCTTCACTTTCTTGGGTACAGGAACAAAGGTGGACATCTTGTGGACATCTTGAAGCATGTGGGGACAACAGACTGGGATAGGGAGATATTGAATATGTCTGTAAACACTCCAGCCAGCTGGTCTGCACAGGCTCTGAGGATGTGGCTTGGGATGCCATCTGGGCTGGTAGCCTTGCGAGGGTTAACACCCTTAAATGTCTTATCCACCTCGGCCACGGAGAATGAGAGTGGTGGGGCCCACGTTGGTGGCTCTGTGTTTTTTCCCCGAAGCGGGTGTTTACCTTGTCCTGGAGCGAGGCATCGGTGTCCGCGACGTGGCTGGCGTTCCCTTTATAATTGTGATTATCTGGAGTCCCTGCCACATGCATCTTGTATCTGAGCCATTGAATTGCGACTCCACTTTGTCCTTGTATTGTTGTTTTGCTTCTTTGATTGCCTTACGGAGGTCATAGCTGGACTGTTCCCAGTCACCTCGCTGTTGTTAAATGTGGTAATTTGCACTTTTAGTTTTAAGTGGATGCTGCCATCTATCCATGGTTTTTGGTTTGGAGAAGTTCTAATTGTCACAGTGGGAACAACATCCTCTATGCACTTCCTGATGAACCCAGTCACGAGTCAGTATATACATCAATTCCTCCTGTACTTTACCACAATCACACCATGAGTTGTTAATCATGAAACATACTGCTCCACCTTTATTTTTCCCAGAGAGTTATTTCTTCCTGTCTGTGTGATGGACAGAGAACCCCACTGGCTGAATTGACGGGGACAATATATCTGAAGAGAGCCGTGAATCCGTAAAAAATTGTATGTTACAGTCCCTGAGCTTGTCTACTTAATTGTCCAGGGACTAAACGTTAGCGAGTAATATTCTCGGAAGCGGTGGATGGTATGCACGCTGCCTGAGTCTGACAAGGGCCCCACTTCTACTTCCTCTTCTCTGGCATCTGCATTTCTTTGCAGTAATGCAATAATGTAAGAAATAACACAACAAAACATATATCCTGTATATACTGTGAAGTTGGCTAGGAGCTAGAAACAGGGCAAACATGTCTGCATCATCTTGTCGGTGTCTGTCTGCGTCATCTTGTCAACCGTGTCTGTCTGCGTCATCTTGTCAACCGTGTCTGTCTGCGTCATCTTGTCAACCGTGTCTGTCTGCGTCAATTTCTGTCAAACCGGTGTCTGCTGCGTTCATCTTGTCCAACGTGTCTGTCCTGC
>NC_036851.1:45277217-45281421 GCF_002910315.2 Salvelinus sp. IW2-2015 | reverse complement strand
TTCTACTCCTCTTCTCTGGCATCTGCATTTCTTTGCAGTAATGCAATAATGTAAGAAATAACACAACAAAACATAATCCTGTATATACTGTGAAGTTGGCTAGGAGCTAGAAACAGGGCAAACATGTCTGCATCATCTTGTCGGTGTGCTGTCTGCGCATCTTGTAACCGTGTCTGTCTCGCGTCATTCTTGTCAACCGTGTCTGTCTGCGTCATCTTGTCAAACCGTGTCTGTCTGCGTCATCTTGTCAACCGTGTCTGTCTGCGTCATCTTGTCAACGCTGTCTGTCCCTGCGTCATCTTGTCAACCGTGTCTGTCTGCGTCATCTTGTCAACCGTGTCTGTCTGCGTCATTTGTCAAACCGTGTCTGTCTGCGTCATCTTGTCAACCGTGTCTGTCTGCGTCATCTTGTCAACCGTGTCTGTCTGCGTCTCTTGTCACCGTGTCTGTCTGCGTCATCTTGTCAACCGTGTCTGTCTGCGTCATCTTGTCAACCGTGTCTTGTCTGCGTATCTTGTCAACCGTGTCTGTCTGCGTCATCTTGTCAACCGTGTCTGTCTGCGTCATCTTGTCAACCGTGTCTGTCTGCGTCATCTTGTCAACCGTGTCTGTCTGCGTCATCTTGTCAACGTTCTCGTTATCGATCTCGTCTGTCTGTCTGCGTCATCTTGTCAACCGTGTCTGTCGCGTCATCTTGTCAACCTTGTCTGTCTGCGTCATCTTGTCAACCGTGTCTGTCTGCGTCATCTTTGTCAACCGTTCTGTCTGCGTATCTTGTAACCTTGTCTGTCTGCGTTCATCTTGTCAAGTCCTTTGTCTGTCTGCGTCATCTTGTCAACCGTGTCTGGTCTGCGTCATTCTGTCAACCTTGTCTGTCTGCGTCATCTTGTCAACCTGTCTGTCTGCGTCATCTTGTCAACCTTGTCTGTCTGCGTCATCTTGTCAACCGTGTCTGTCTGCGTCATCTTGTCAACCGTGTCTGTCTGCGTCATCTTGTCAACCGTTGTCTGTCTGCGTCATCTTGTCAACGTGTCTGTTCTGCGTCATCTTGTCAACCGTGTCTGTCTTGCGTCATCTTGTCAACCGTGTCTGTCTGCGTCATCTTGTCAACCGTGTCTGTCTGCTCCTTTGTCAACCGTGTCTGTCTGCTCTATCTTGTCAACCGTGTCTTGTCTGCTGTTCCATCTTGTCAACCGTGTCTGTCTGCGTTCTGTAACCGTGTTAGCTGGTCTTGTCAACCGTGTCTGTCTGCGTCATCTTGTCAACCGTGTCGTCTGCGCATTTGTCAACCGTGTCTGTCTGCGGCACTTGTCACTCGTGTCTTCTGCGTCATCTTGTCAACCGTGTCTGTCTCGTCATCTTGTCACCCGTGTCTGTCTGCGTCATCTTGTCAACCGTGTCTGTCTGCCGTCATCTTGTCAACCGTGTCTGTCTGCGTTCATCTTGTCAACCGTGTCTGTCTGCGTCATCCTTGTCAACCCGTGTCTTGTCTGCTGTCTTGCATCTTGTCAACCGTGTCTGTCTGCTCACTTCTTGTAAACGTGTCTGTCGCGCGTCATCTTGTTCAACCCGTGTCTGTCTGCGTCATCTTGTCAACCGTGTCTGTCTGCGTCATCTTGTCAACCGTGTCTGTCTGCGTCATCTGTCAACCGTGTCTGTCTGCGTCATCTTGTCAACCGCGTCTGTCTGCGTCATCTTGTCAACCGCGTCTGTCTGCGTCATCTTGTCAACCGTGTCTGTCTGCGTCATCTTGTCAACCGTGTCTGTCTGCGTCATCTTGTCAACCGTGTCTGTCTGTTTTGGGCTGCGGGCTGCCTTTTACCGACCCCTTTCTTTGAGTAACTTTCCAGCTCACACACATTGAAAAATCAACTTTAAACTGTTTAATGTAGTTTATTAACTTTTTACGTAATGCGAAAAGTTGGACGCATAAGTTGAAAATAATGAGTTGTTTATATTTTTGTGGTATAAAATTCTATTTATTCCTGTTGGCTGGGTGACGTCTCTAACTATAGTTAAAACCCCAAAACATGGAGTTAATTGTACTAATGATACATGTATGGATGAAGAGAAAACAATTGGCATAAGTAGAAACAGTTTACTGAACACCCTCTGCTTCGAACTGGTACCAGCAAGTCTGACGAGGCCCTATTTACAGATATTGTCTGTTTAACTTTCTCCCCCATTGTGGTTTCAGGAGGAGTGAAAATGACCTCCTTTGGCAATCGTGAATAGTCAGCCTAAAAAACATGGGCAGAAAATAGACTTAGAAGTTTTTTCAGCAGACAGACAATTGAAAAAGAAGAGGGGTAGGTTACACATCTGCGTAGGAGAGGTTTGAGAGCAGACGAGAGAGAGAGAGATGGAGAAAGAGAGAAATTCTGTCCGCCATGTAACCACTAGATGGGACACAGATCCATTTCAACATGTCAATGCAGGACACCCGCACGCTGTCGAGATGAGTACAAATCTAAAACTGAGGCTTAAATGCAAAAATAGAGAGGATTTTTGTGACATCATGATGCCCAAAAAGTGCATTGTGCAGAAAAGTGCATAAATGAAAGGTGAAAAAACAGTGTGCGGGTCTCCATCTCTCCTAGTATTCTGATTTTAAAACTTACACACCTGTAACAGACACTATTGAATCTACTTGACCTTCAAAGAGCGCAGATGAAGACCCATCAAAAACAGGTTATGGCCAATTACAGAAATAATTAGTCATCAGTTACACCAATATGTCTTTAGAGCCAACATGTACAATTACTTAGGGATACTGTTGTTACCGTACCAATAAAGGATTTTTTCACTTCTTTTGTGTTCTTTACTTCTGAAAGTGTTAACAGTATTTAATTTACCTCAACCAAACCATATTCTTAGTTGTTATCATTGTCTTCAGTCACTGAGAGAATTTGCTGGAATACTTCGACTATAATGTCAGCACAGTTGACTACTCTACTCAGCAAACTGGATGCAGTTTATCACAGTGCCATTCGTTTTGTTACTAAAGCACCTTKTACGACCCACCACTGCGACCTGTATGCCCTAGTCGGCTGGCCCTCGCTACATGTTCGTCGTCAGACCCACTGGCTCCAGGTCATCTACAAGGCTATGCTAGGTAAAGTGCCGCCTTATCTCAGTTCACTGGTCACGATGGCTACACCCACCTGCAACACGCGCTCCAGCAGGTGTATCTCACTGATCATCCCTAAAGCCAAAACCTCATTTGGACGCCTTTCGCTGTTACCTTCCAGTTCTCTGCTGCCTGCGACTGGAACGAATTGCAAAAAATCTCTGAAGTTGGAGACTTTTATCTCCTCAACAACTTTAAAAATCTGCTATCCGAGCAGCTAACCGATCGCTGCAGCTGTACATAGTCCATTGTAAACTACCACCCAATTTACCTACCTCACCCCATACTGCTTTTATTTATTTACTTTTCTGCTCTTTTGCACACCAGTATCTCTTCTTGCACATGATCATCTGATGATTTATCACTCCAGTGTTAATCTGCTAATTGTAATTATTCGTTTATTGCCTACCTCATGCTTTTGCACACATTGTATATAGATTCTCTTTTTTTTTCTACCATGTTATTGACTTGTTTATTTGTTTACTCCATGTGTAACTCTGTGTTGTCTGTTCCATCCGTATGCTTTATCTTGGCCAGGTCGCAGTTGCAAATGAGAACTTGTTCTCAACTAGCCTACCTGGTTAAATAAAGGTGAAATAAAATAAAATAAAAAACAGTTGGGCCGAAGTTTCAGTGAGTGTAGCTGAGAGACCTGGTGAACATTCTATGATGATGCCAGGTCACGTCTGGTCTGTCTCATGTCAGGAGGTCACAGTCACTCTGTTTCCTGATTGGGCCGAGAAAATCGGACTGCCGTTGTTATGCAACAGAACATCTCATGGCCAAGAATAGAGAGAGAGACTGTAAAATTGCACAACATGGTGTCATCACACTCCATTTTGTTTGCCGTGAGATTTCACTGTGTTGTGTCAGCTGTTCGCAAAGGCATTTCTCAAGGTTGACTGACTGACTGTGTGTCTGTGTGTGTGTGTGTGTGTGCGTGCGTGCGTGTGTGCGTGCGTGTGTCGTGTGTGAGTGCATGTATTATGTGGTTGTGTGTGTGTGTGTGTGTGTGTGTGTGTGTGTGTGTGCAGGCGTGCGTGTCACTGTCACGTGTGTGTGTGTTTTTCATCG
>NC_036851.1:45270548-45276765 GCF_002910315.2 Salvelinus sp. IW2-2015 | reverse complement strand
GGTGTCAGAAGTAGGATTGTTCTGTCAAGGGAATATTTTGAATAGTTGTGTGATGTGAGGAAAAGATAGTGATGGGAATGCAATGACACAGTGTTTTAATCAGCAAGCACGAGATACCCACTATTGATTGGGATCCTGTGATGTGGATCACACATGGAACTGTCACTTTGACCCCTAACGCACATGGGGCTGTCACTTTGTCACCTTGACCCCTAACCTGTGCAACCTGGTCTCAGAGCATTTCATATTATTCTGTATGTAAATCCAAGATACTCCATTTAGTATAATTTGTTACATTTCATATGGTATGTATTAATTTGTGATGGTCCATCAACGACATCGACGACACAACACTGGTAGTCCTGATCACGACAACGACCATAGGGAGGAGGGTCAAAGACCTGGCCGGGTGGTGCCAGAATAACAACCTCTCCCTCAATGTAACCAAGACTAAGGAGATGATTGTGGACTACTGAAAAGGAGGACCGATAACACCCCCATTCTCATCGACGGGGCTGTAGTGGAGCAGGTTGGAGCTCCAAGTTCCTTGGTGTCCACATCACCAACAAACTAGAATGGTCCAAGCACACCAAGACAGTCGTGAAGAGGGCACGACAAAGCCTATTCCCCCTCAGGAAACTAAAAAGATTTGGCATGGGTCCTCAGATCTTTAAAAGGTTCTACAGCTGTAACATCGAGAGCATCCTGACTGGTTGCATCACTGCCTGGAACGGCAACTGCTCGGCCTCTGACCGCAAGGCACTACAGAGGGTAGTGTGTATGGCCCAGTACATCACAGGGGCTAAGCTGCCTGCCATCCAAGACCTCTACACCAGGCGGTGTCAGAGGAAGGCCCTAAAAATTGTCAAAGACTCCAGCCACCCCAGTCATAGACTGTTCTCTCTAGTACCGCATGGCAAGTGGTACCGGAGTGCCAAGTCTAGGACCAAAAGGCTTCTCAACAGTTTTTACCCCCAAGCCATAACACTCCTGAACAGGTAATCAAATGGCTACCCAGACTATATGCATTGTCCCCCCCCCACTCCCTCTTTACACTGCTGCTACTCTCTGTTTATCATATATGCATAGTCACTTTAACTATACATTCATGTACATACTACCTCAATTAGCCCGACTAACCGGTGCCCCCGCACATTAGCTACCCAGACTATCTGCATTGTGTCCCGCCACCCACTACCTGCCAACCCCTCTTTTACGCTACTGCTACTCTCTGTTTATCATATATGCATAGTCACTTTAACCATACCTACATGTACATACTACCTCAATTAGCCCGACTAACCGGTGCCTGTATATAGCCTCGCTACTGTTATTATTCACTGTTATTTACTGATTTTATTTCCTTACTTATCTATTGTTTACCTAATACCTATTTTTTACTTAAAAGTTGCACTGTTGGTAAGTAAGCATTTCACCTGTTGTATTCGGCGCATGTGACAAATAAACGTTGATTTGATGGTACGAATTTCCAAAACATATGAAATGTTACAAATTCTAACTAGGTGGCTAGGCTAATTAGCTAAAATGCTAAAGTTGTCAGTGATGAGATTTAAACTCGCAACCTTTGGGTCTCTAGACGTTCGCGTTATACACCCACCCACCCATCCACCCTGACCAACCACCCTACTTTCGATTTTGCCTTAAATAACCATCTTATGTTACCATACCAAACGTAACATATCATACTAATTTGAGTGTCCCGGATTTTCATTTACGATGTTACCTAGTACCTAGTTGTCTAGTTTATGAGACCAGGCTGACCTGTGACGCAGGGTCACACGTTTGATCCCTAACCTTTGTGCAACTTTTATTGAAATCTCTGGAACAATATGTTCCTAAATAGTTCTATAAGATATTTTGAGGAGGGTAAAAAATCTAAATGAGTGCTGCACTTTTGAATCACAACAGTGACATGTGTTTCTGATAGGAATTCCATTCCATTACTTTAAATGAGCCATACATACAGAACTCATGAACCGCACATGATTTATGTCTATCATTATGCGCTGCAAAATAGAAAAATGCCTCAAAAAATTCTGAAAAGTGCATTCTGGGAGCAACATGTTCTTCTGATAAGTGGAGAGAAACATACTCAAGAAACAATTGTTCTCTCACCTTGATTATACCATCATATCTAACAACAGTGTATTGGTCAAACTCTTTGACATACGACAGCCTACATAATGTGACCTAAACATGGTGCAACATGCTTCATTGACTACCGTCTGTGTTCTGACGCTTGTCTCTCCTCATCAAACCTCATGTCAGTGACCCCTTCCCAGCTGATGACGCCAATAGCTTGGGGCTCCAGTCAATATTTGTGCAGAGAAACAGTGGTCCCTTTAGGCCCCAGGTTTCGCTGTTTTGTCAATAGCAATCACGTAAAAAAACAGGAGAAAAGACAGCCATTGACGGCAACGACGGCACGTGTCTCCAACTTCCGCCGAAGTTGGCTCCCCTGCCTGTTCGGGCGGTGCTCGGCGGTCGTCGTCACCGTCCTACTAGCCGCCACCGATCCCTTTTTCGTTTGTCTGTTTGTTTTGTCTTATTAGTTGCACCTGTGGTTTTTGTTTTCGTAAATGAGCTTCCCTATATTTAGGAGTTTGACCCGCCCTTGTTTTGTGCGGGATTGTCTTTTGGTTACGTGTGTGTGTTTTGGGTTTTTCAAGTGTTTCTCTGCGCCCTGGATGTTCGGGCTTATCATTTTTTGTGAAATAGTAAAAAGGAATATTTTTCAATCGTCTCTCTCTCTGCGTCTGATTCTTTCACCCACCTAGTCCCGCGTGACAGAATCCCGCACCACCAAATGGAATCAGCAGGAGCAGCCGCGTCTCCTCTCCCATCGATGGAGGAAAGGGTCCTCCATCAAACCAGTGTTCTCCACAGAATTGGGTCAGCTATGGACCAAATGATGGAGAGGATGGATCGATGGGAGAGGAGTGGCCTTCCCACCTCATCTCCAGCACCCCCTCCTCCAGCACCTCCTGTTCCTGCTACCGCATCCGGCTCCGGGGCTCTTCGGCTGGCGCTCCCACGGGAGTATGATGGAACGGCGGCRGGGTGTCAGGGTTTCCTTCTCCAGCTGGAGCTTTACCTGGCGACCGTTCGTCCTACTCCCTCCGGAGAGGAGAGCGTGAGCGCTCTCGTCTCCTGTTTGACTGGACGAGCTCTCGAGTGGGCCAACGCAGTGTGGAATGGCCCAGACTCGGCGAGGGATCATTACCCTGAGTTCACCCGCCGATTCCGAGCTGTGTTTGACCACCCACCAGAGGGTCGTGCGGCGGGTGAACGGCTGTTCCACCTGCGTCAGGAGACGAGGAGCATACAGGACTTTGCCCTGGAGTTCAGGACCTTGGCCGCAGGAGCAGGGTGGAACGACAGGGCCTTAATGGACCATTTCCGATGTAGCCTTAGGGAGGACGTCCGCAGGGAGCTAGCGTGTCGGGACACCACACTCACGCTGGATGAACTCATTGACATGGCCATCCGTCTCGACAACCTGCTGGCTGCCCGCGGACGTTCGGAACAGGTCCTGTCGTTTCCACCTCCCAGCCCTCCTGCTCCTATCCCTATGGAGTTAGGGGGGGCAGCGTCAAGGGGGACCGGAGGAGGAGTGTCCTCCTGCACCAGTTGTGGTCGGCGAGGGCACACGGCCGACCGGTGCTGGAGGAACACTTCTGGGAGTCGGGAGGGCAGGTGGAGCACTACTCGATCACCCCAGGTGAGTCAGCACCAGACTTACCCAGAGCTTCCTGTCAGTCATATGTATGTGTTAACCTCTTTCCCCGGGTTTTCTCCCTCTCTACAGCATAAGACGCTAGTCGATTCAGGCGCAGCTGGGAATTTCATAGATCGGGGGCTCGCATTAAGGCTAGGGATTCCCCTTGTGTCGTTAGACCTACCTTTCCCCGTGCACTCCTTAGAAAGCCGACCATTAGGGTCAGGAATGGTCAGGGAGGCCACGGTACCACTGGACATGGTAACGCAGGGTAGTCATAAGGAGCAGATTAGTCTGTTCCTTATCGACTCACCTGCGTTTCCAGTGGTGTTGGGAATTCCCTGGCTAGCTCAACACAACCCGGTGATTTCTTGGCAACAGGGGGCTCTTAAGGGGTGGTCAGAAGAGTGTTCAGGCAGGTGTATAGGAGTTGCCGTTGGTGCGACTACGGTGGAGAGTCCAGACCAGGTTTCCACCGTGCCCATTCCCTCTGAATATGCCGATTTGGCTATCGCCTTCAGTAAAAAGAAGGCGACCCAATTACCACCCCATCGTGGAGGGGACTGCGCGATAAACCTCCTGGAGAACGCTGCACTTCCTAGGAGTCACGTGTATCCTTTATCTCAGGAGGAGACAGTGGCTATGGAGACATATGTTACTGAATCACTGGGACAGGGATACATTCGGCCCTCCGCATCACCTGTCTCCTCAAGCTTCTTTTTTGTGAAGAAGAAGGATGGCGGTTTACGCCCGTGCATTGATTATCGAGGTCTAAATTCCATCACAGTGGGGTTTAGTTACCCACTACCTCTCATCGCTACGGCGGTGGAATCATTTCACGGGGCGCGCTTCTTCACAAAATTGGACCTGAGGAGTGCGTATAATCTGGTGCGTATCCGGGGAGGAGATGAGTGGAAAACCGCATTTAGTACTACATCTGGCCATTATGAGTACCGCGTCATGCCATATGGGTTGAAAAATATTCCTCAGAACAGGAGAAAGGTCAGGAGGCAAGTCCATCGAAATTGTTTGTAGGTTAGCATAATTACATAGCCTTAACACGATGCTGTGGTAAGAGGTTGCACTCAAGATAATATGAAACATTCTTTGGTTTAGTCAAGATTCTAGCAGCCGTGTTTAGACTAACTAAAATGTTTTAGTGTTTGTCCGGGTGCGGAAAGTCGAGCATTGCCTTAGTACTCTAATCTATAAGTGACAGCATGGATTAATTTATAATGTGTCCGCGGGACTAGGGTTGGAACGAAAGAACCAGAGCGCAGAGAGAGGGAGCGCTTGGGAAAAATTATCTCTTATATTTATTTTAAGGGAACCTGAATAAGCCGACATCCAGGGGTACAGAGCAATTTTACTGACAAACACCAAAATACACAACGTACAAAAAAATCACCGCCAAAAGGGCGGGTCAACTCCTAATATAATAGGGAAGCTCATCAACGAACCATAAAACTCACAGGTGCACCTTAATAGATAAAAAAACAGTACAACGAAAGGGATCGGTGGGTAGTAGGAGGTGAGACGACCGACACGAGCCGCCACGACCTGGCATAGAGCAGGGGATGTAACTTTCGCGCGGGAGTCGTGGATACCCCCTCCTGAACGCGCGGAGCTCCGAGCGCGCCACGGCCTCGAGGAGACCCGGAGGGGAGGTGCCGGGCGATCGGGTGGAGGGCGTGGAGTTCTCAGTTAAAGTAAGGATTAAGATGTCCCGATCCACCGGAACATCAGCTCTCTTCCTCCCCGACCGTACCAGTCAGTCCACGCGTACTGTAGAGCCCTCACCGGCGTTCGAGTCCAGAATGGCAAGTACAGTGTACGCCGGGGACCCTCGATCTCCGAGGGGTGGAGGACTTCAGGCACTCACGCTTCTTGCAGGGGGACCAGCACCCACGGCTGAGGAAGAGACCAATGAAAGAAGGGGTTAAATAACGGTACATCAAAAATAGGAGAAGTTAGTAACTATAAAAGCTCTTTTATTCTCCTCACGGACTTTCAACGGCCCTACACCACATGCGGCAGACCGAGATTCCCGACCAGGGACAGGCGGAAGAGGCCGGTTCCGGGTCGAGAGCAAGACCTGGTTCCCCCGGTGTGAACACGGGCGGCTCACTGCGGTTGCTGGTACAGCGCTCGCTCTTCTGCCGTTGTCCTGCTAACTTTAGCGATTTCTGGACGATTCCAGGTGGTCCTTGGAGCGCTGTACATTTCTCTACCGCAGGGGTTCGGTCCATCCTGACTTCGGGCTTTTCACCGAGAGTAATGGGCAGGGTTGGAGCGCGTACCAGGATGTGGGCAGGTTTCTGCGATCCATATTGGCGTTTGGACCTGCCTGAGATGAGTGGGCGAGTGTTTATGTTCTTGGGCTGAGCTCGCTCAGAATCCCTCCGGCACTCCTCAACGAACATGTCCCGTTTGGTGTGTTTATGGTACCAGCCGGTCCTGGCCATGGCAAGAGTCAGA
>NC_036851.1:45063859-45270523 GCF_002910315.2 Salvelinus sp. IW2-2015 | reverse complement strand
ACTCCAGCTGTCTTTCAATCCTTTCGTAAGATGAGATTCTCCGAGAGCCTGCTCGGGCAGGAGTGGTAGTGTACATTGCATGATATCTTCATCTACTCTGCCACACGCGCGGCGCGATGTGTCTGTGGTGCAGTAAAGGTACTTGGGCCGACTGCCTGGAGCATGACCTGTATTGCAAGCGCGAGCAAATGTGTGTTCTTCAACACAGGCCGTTTCCTTCCTGGGTTAATCGTATTTCCACCACGCGGTGGTGATGGAGATGACGCGTTACAGCCGTGCGTAATTGCGACTCCCGCACCACGGTGAAAGAGCGTGCAAGCGGTTCTTTAGGGTTTGCCAATTAACTACCGGAGTTATCCGGGTTTTAGGCTCAGGTGGCTGCCTCCATACCTCACTTGTGAAGGGAGGACCGGTGCGCTTGGCGTTGGTCAGCAGCAGGCGGACAGGAGCTTTCAGTCGATCTGAAGGAGCTCCGTTCACCAATGCGCCCGTGTTGGCGCAAATAACTCGGACCCCCTCTTTTAGTGTTCATAGTTGGAGGTGGACGCGTCCGAGGCGGGCGTGCGGGCCGTGCTGTCCCAGCCGCTCGGACGTACCCACCCAAGCTCCCCTTTGTGCTTTCTTTTCGAGAGCTCGGTCCGGCGGAGCGGAAAACTATGACGTGGGGGACCGCGAGTTGTTAGCTGTAGTCAAGGCCTTCTGAAGGTGTGAGACATTGGCTTTGAGGGGGCGGAAACACCCTTTTCTCATCTGACTGACCATCGTTAATCTCGAGTACATCCGCGGGAAGCCGAGCGAGACTAAATCCGCTATCCCGGCTAGATGGGCTCATGTTTTTCACCCGGGTTTCAGTCACCATCTCGCTACCGTCCAGGCTCCCAAAAACACCAAAGCCGACGCGCGTGTCCCGTCGTCTATATAAACCGAGGAGCGGTCCGTTTGAGCCAACTCCCATCATTCACCTTTCAGTCTCGTGGCACCGGTGTATGGGAGGTGGACGCGGAGAAGAGAGGAGCCTCACGGTTAGAGCAGACCCCCTAACTGTCCAGCGGGGTTCAGTACGTGCCGGGGGGGTCCGGGAATAAGTAATCCGTTGGGCTTCATACTCTCCCTCCTCGGTCAATCCCGGCATCGTAGAGAACATGCGGAGTCTTAGAGGGGAGATACTGCGTTGGCCCACGCTGCTAAGGACGTGAGATTTATGTCTCCTCCTGCTCGGTGTGCGCACGCCGCCACCAAATCGCGGATGAAACGTACCCTAGCACTCAGAGCACAGCCAAGGAGCGAGGCGGAGGGGAAAACAGGATAAAGGTGCCCACGTCAGGAAAGCGTCATACAACAGGGTACGGCATAAAGGAACGCTACGCCCATCCCGCCTTCTCTAGTCCGGACCGTACTGGAGGCGTCTTCTAAGCCTTAACGCTCAACTCCCTCTCCTGATAAGATTCAGAGGGCGGCTCCTACGTCTCGAACACGAGGGGGCGATCACAGGGCGCGAATACGGTAGGCAGGGGGCGGGGTAGGCAAGCGAGTGGAGAGGGAGCAGGGGGGACACGGGAGGGAAGGGAGGGTGGGGAGGGAGGCGGGTGGAAGGTAGGGCGGCGCAGAGGAGGGGAGTGAGGCTCCTCCCTGCACTTGTCTGCGTTCCCACCTGAGAGGGAAGCTTACACGAGCCCTCCCGTCCAAACGGCCGTACACAACTTATCGGATGGACTTTCTATACCATCTTCGCCCCGTTCCCTCAGGGAAGTACTACTCATTAATAGTTGGTCTTGTGGATCGGTTTCTAAGTACTTGCCCTTGCCAGTCTCATCCCGTTGCACGGGTCTCCCTACGGCCCTGCAGACTGGCCGGGAGGGCCTTGCTTATTTGTTTTACCATGTTCTTGTCGCACTATGAGGTGCCTCCGAGACATCGTGGTCTGAATCGGGAACCCACCACATTCACGCCAAGTTATTCGATGGGCTGTTATATGGAATAAAATCAAAAAGCACTGGGGCTGTCTCGGGTCAAGCTTGATCCTCGGCCGTTTTCACCCCTAGAGAGAAATGCGGCAGACAGCGATGATTGCAGGACGAGCGTGTAAACCAGGATGTGGGCAGGTTTCTGCGGTTCATATTGGCGTGGACCTGCACTGTGCGTGATGTGGGCAGGTTTATGTTCCTTGGGCTGAGCTCGCTCAGATATCCCTCCGGCCACTCCTCAACGAACATGTCCCCGTTTGCGTGTGTTGTATGTGACCAGCCGGGTCCTGGCCATGCATCAGAAGCATCAGAACGAAGGCTCTGCGGTAGAGAGATGGTAAGCGCGTCCAAGGAACCACCAGACCGAGGCTCCTGCGGTAGAGGAATGGGTACAGCGCTCCAAGGACACCTGGAAAGCCGTCCAGGAATCGCTAAAGTTAGCGGGACAACGGCAGAAGAGGAGCGCTGACCAGCACCGCAGTGAGGCCCCCGTGTTCACACCGGGGGACAGGGTCTGGCTCTCGACCCGAAACCTGCCTCTCCGCCTGCCCTGTCGGAAGCTGGGGCCGCAGTGTGTGGGGCCGTTTAAAGTCCTGAGGAGAATAAACGAGGTGTGTTATAGGTTACAACTCCCTAGGTATTACCGGAATAACCCCTCGTTTCATGTGTCTCTCCTCAGGCCGGTGGTGGCTGGTCCCCTGCAAGAAGGTGAGGTGCCTGAGGTCCCTCCACCCCCTCTGGAGATCGAGGGGTCCCCGGCGTACACAGTACGTGCCATTCTGGACTCGAGACGCCGGGTGAGGGGCCTACAGTACCTCGTGGACTGGGAGGGGTACGGTCCGGAGGAGAGATGCTGGGTTCCGGTGGGGGACATTTTAGATCCTTCTCTACTGAGAGACTTCCACCGCCTCCACCCGGATCGCCCGGCACCTCGCCCTCCGGGTCGTCCTCGAGGCCGGTGGCGGCGCGCTGCGGGAGCCGCGTGTCAGGAGGGGGGTACTGTCACGACTTCCGCCGAAGTTGGCTCCCCTGCCTGTTCGGGCGGTGCTCGGCGGTCGTCGTCACCGTCCTACTAGCCGCCACCGATCCCTTTTTTGTTTGTCTGTTTGTTTTGTCTTATTAGTTGCACCTGTGGTTTTTGTTTTCGTAAATGAGCTTCCCTATATTTAGGAGTTTGACCCGCCCTTGTTTTGTGCGGGATTGTCTTTTGGTTACGTGTGTGTGTTTTGGGTTTTTCAAGTGTTTCTCTGCGCCCTGGATGTTCGGGCTTATAATTTTTTGTGAAATAGTAAAAAGGAATATTTTTCAATCCGCTCTCTCTCTCTGCGTCTGATTCTTTCACCCACCTAGTCCCGCGTGACAGAAATTGGAACACGTGTCAACAACTCATCATCCGATAACTCCAACTTAGCCTAGAGTTTAAAACGAACCTGCGAGCGAACCTTGTTCTCAAACGCAACTACATGACTCGCCAATTTTGACAGCACCTTTGTCTCTGTGAATGAACTGCAGAACCGTTGTTGTTGTTCACAGACTCCCCCAAATACTGCTGGCCGATATTTGCCCTCATATGGGGAGGGGTCTCTCTACATAGTTTACTCTACTACATACTTTGCAATCACTGTTCCACAATCTACGTTTCGTCTCCYTTCTGGTTTGCTTGGCGAGCCGCCTGAAACTCCCTGCTCCTGGCTTCATTCTTGACATGGCCAGCATGAATAAATATACAGGGTCACCCTAGTCCATGTCCGTGCTGTCTTGCAGTCTTGCAGTTTTGCAGATATTCTATTGGTTCCACTGTGCCAGGCAAGCTCAATCAAGCCCAGATAAAGTATTTTAAATCATTGTATTTTATTTTTTTTAAATCTTGATCACCAACACTGGGAGTGGCTGACCTGTTTTTCCAGCTGCACCCATACTTTGACTCTTTGATCTCTATTAACTGGTATGGCTGTGAGCCCTCTGACCCTCTCTGTAGCTATATTAAAGTCACAAAGTACTGTTTTTATAGTTAGCTTGGAATCTTCAACAGACCAATTTGATGGAACAACAGGTAGGCGCTTTGTGACTGGAACGTAATGAAGTAGCCTGGCGGGTAGGAGTGTTGCTGGATCAAATCCCCGAGCTGACAAGATACACATCTGTCATTCTGTTCCTGAGCAAGGCAGTTAACCCACTGTTCCCTGGGGGCTGATGACATGGATGTTGATTAAGGCAGCCCCCCGCACCTCTCTGATTCAGAGGGTTTGGGTTAAATGCAGAAAACACATTTCAGTTGAACGAATTCAGTTGTCCAACTGACTAGGTATCCCCCTGTCCCTTAATGAAGCTTCTTTCAATTAAGTGTTTATAAGCAGGCATTAATATATCACAAATGAAAACAGTTGAGTATTTATGAAGGAATTATGGTATGACATAAAGTGTATGTCTTTAATAGCATGCAATAACAGCTGATATCAGAAGGATACCATGTGGCAGACACTGAAATGACCATATCATTCAATAGATCACATTTTTCACCAGTCCCTCCAAATAAGCTTTTAATAACGAGTCAACAAGTTACATAAGGCTACAACAACTGCCCCTTACTTCAAGTGCTGTGATAAATAATATTTTCTTTCAGCAGACATACAAATTGAATCATAGGCCTACTTCAAAAGGTTATGCAAAAACCCTTATCGGTAGCACAGAATGGCTGTGTTTACACAGGCAGCCCAATTCTGATCTTTTGCCACTTATTGGTATATTCACCAAACGGATCAGAACTTTTGCCCATAATAAGGCAAAATATAAGAATTGGGCTGCCTGTGTAAACGCAGCCATGTTACCTGCTTTACGTCCAACCTCAAAGACATACTTTGCTGTGACTGTCACGCCCTGACCTTAGAGATCCTTTTTATGTCTCTATTTTGGTTTGGTCAGGGCGTGAGTTGGGGTGGGCATTCTATGTTTTGTGTTTCTATGATTTTCTATCATATCATGGTTCTCAATCAGGGACAACTGTCTATCGTTGTCTCTGATTGTGAACCATACTTAGGTAGCTCTTTTTTCCACCTGTGTTTGAGGGAAGTTGACTTTTGTTTAGGGCACATAGCCTGTAGCTTCACGGCTAGTTTTTTGTAGTGTTTGTTGTTTTGTTCGCTTATCAATAAAGAGAAAATGTACGCTCACCCCGCTGCACCGTGGTCCTATTTTTCCAACGGTCGTGACAGTGACTCTATGGTGCTTATGTGGTCATTAAGTTCAATGTATTTGGTCTAGCAGGTCAGAATAAACAGAACTACTGCCAATCAATCATCAACGTAAAATAAGCATTGGGTGTGTGTAGGCTGATTACTGTATAGAGATGAATGACTCTTGTGGGTAACTCTTGTTAATCATAAAGGGTTGACTCAGAAAAGCCAATGCCATTCTGAACAGTGATAGAACACAGAGTTCAATTCACATACCTACACTATGTTATGTACTGTATGTACAGCCTGGTATTGATGTATATGTCACTATGTGATGCTTTTTCAGAAAGATATGCAGCATACCATTTATCTGACTGTTTTTGGTCTGTTATATTATGACACTGTGTAGAAAGATGTGGTGTGTAGTTTTCAGGTTCAGAATACTGAAGACTATTGATTGTAAGTAATCTTATCCCCTGGCTAATCGCTAATCGCATGCCAGCAGGGGAAAGAGACTTCATTTAATTGTAAGCTCCTTGCCATTCATCCATTCTTTTCTTGCTATTTCTCTATTTCCTTTCCCATAACCCCATGTTTTAGCCATTCATGTTTATAGCGATGTTAAAAGAGTTCAAACAAGAAAACATAACATATAGCATGGCTTGATTTATTAAAACGGATGGATTAATGGCGTATTTGTTTAACTGTGTAGTTCATAACTGCTGTAAATGGACTTTCTCGGGATTGCAAAATTGCAGGTCTTTGTGAAATAGTTTTTTCCAGACTGGTGCTTCAATGGTGGTGCTTCTCTTTGAGTAAGTTACTGTGTGCAAAGGGTCGGTTTTGACATTAAGGGCGAGTGTGTGTAAGATTTTCCCCTTGTAACTCTCCCTTGTCCCTCAGGGCTATTCGGAGAACCTGGCATGCAGTTAGAGTGTAACCGGAGCGTGCGCACGCACGCACACGCACACGCACACACACACACAAACCAGAACCTGTGTTATGTAACCGGTGGTGTGTGTACAGCGCAAATCGTTACAAAACATGCCAAGGTACTGTGGATCAATTTAGCAGTACGTAGCAGTATTTTATGTGTTTCTCGAGTATCACATCATCTCCTAATTTCTCTCCTATTTATATGATGACAACAACGATGCAGGTGATGATCATAGACTGAGTGAAGCATTGTATCATATCAGATAAAAGTACCCCAATTCCTACTTCATGTCTGTTTCCTACATCTCTGTAATCTTGTAGCAATTTGATGAGATGGAGGATAAAAATCAAACAAAGTATTAGTGATGCTCAAGGCATTCAAATCAGGTTGCCTCTGTTCTCCACTATCAGATATCAAAGTACCCTGTCTGTGCTCGATATGCTCTTGAAGGCAGTGCCTACAAGTTGTGCTGATATACAGTACCAGTCAAAAGTTTGGACACACCTACTCATTCAAGGGTTTTGTCTTTATTTTGACAATTTTGACAATTTTCTACATTGTAGAATAATAGTGAAACCATCAAAACTATGAAATAACACATATGGAATCATGTAGTAACTAAAACACTGTTAAACAAATCAAAATATATTTTAGATTTTAGATTCTTCAAAGTAGCCACCCTGCCTTGGTAACAGCTTTGCACACTCTTGGTATTCTCTCAACCAGCTTCACCTGGAATGCTTTTCCAACAGTGTTGAAGGAGTTCCCACATATGCTGAGCACTTGCTGGCTGCTTTTCCTTCACTCTGCGGTCCAACTAATTCCAAACCATCTCTATTGGGTTGAGGTTGGGTGATTGTGGAGGCCAGGTCATCTGATGCAGCACTCCATCACTCTCCTTCTTGGTCAAATAGCCCTTACACAGCCTGAAGGTGTGTTGGGTCATTGTCCTGTTGAAAAACAAATGATAGTCCCACTAAGCGCAAACCAGATGGGATGGCGTATTGCTGCAGAATGCTGTGGTATTAACCTGCATGGTGCTGGTTAAGTGTGCATTGAATTCTAAATAAATCACAGACAGTGTCACCACTGTCACCACAGAAACGTTCAAAGTATTGACTGACCTTATTGTCTTAAAGTAATTATGTATTGTTCTTTCTCTTTGCTTATTTGAGCTGTTCTTGCCATAATATGGACTTGGTCAATTACCAAATAGAGCTATCTTCTGTATACCACCCCTACCTTATCACAACACAACTGATTGTCTCAAACGCATTAAGAGGAACAGAAATTCTACYAATTAACTTTTAACAAGGCACACATGTTAATTGAAATGCATTCCAAGTGACTACCTCATGAAGCTGGTTGAGAGAATGCCAAGAGTGTACAAAGCTGTCATCAAGGCAAAGGGTGGCTACTTTGAAGAATCTAAAATCTAAAATATATTTTGATTTGTTTAACACTTTTTTGGTTACTACATGTTTCCATATGTGTTATTTCATAGTTTTGACGTCTTCACTATTATTCTACAATTTAGAAAGTAGTAAATATAAAGAAAAATCCTTGAATGAGTAAGTGAGTCCAAACTTTTGACTGGTACTGTATGATGGGCCTGCGAGTTATTATAAGTTGTGCTTGTATGGAAATAATCACCTTTTTCACTAAACAATAGAATTCAGGCTTGAGGGAATCTCTCCCACCTACAACATCAACAATGGCTCAAAGCAAGGCTGTATCCTGGCACCTACACGCTTACAAAGAAAGGGTTCTTAAAAGGGTTCTCCTATTGGGACAGCAGAAGAACCCTTTATGGTTCCAGATAGCACCTTTTTTTCTAAAAGTGTACCATGTAACAATGTCTCCTACGAGTCTCGTATTTTTTCCGTCTAAATAGGTTACATCAGTTGCTTCATGTATGGCACCTCAAAATGTTCTGCATAGAACTCCAATTAACAATTTTTCTTGCRATATATGAAGGAATCGATATAACCCTTTTTGGTTCACAGTCCTTTAGCTAGATCCAACCCACCTCTGGAGCCATGGCTACTTCATGAGCCCATCTCCCAACTGGCAACACCAGGAAAGTTGAGAGCCAGTTGGTCCGACCAGCTTGGAGACGACCTACACAACCTTAGACTCATCATCCTGGGACTTGGCCCAGAACAGGACAGCGCGGAGAGCCAAATGTCAAACGTTACGCTCCAAGAGGCCAGCAAAGATAAGTGAACAAACGAGTGAGTAAGTGATTTATTTCTTACTTTATTATTATATTTTTTAGGGAGTTTTCCTTCTTTATTTTTCCCCCTAACCCTATCATCCCTCCCCTAATTGCAGTAAACTAATGGATAACAATACTTAGGCTTCAACTTTCAAGTGAGTTTATTGTTAGGGGAACAACCTTTATAGTGCTCCTAAGAGAAGAACATAGTAAGTTCTGTTGTGTCTCTGTCCTATGTTTTTTACTTGACCTTTGACCCTAGTGCTTGACACTTATACCCATAATTCCTATAAGAAGAGTTCACTCTCTGTATCTCTCAATTCCTGCAGAGCGCAATAAAGTCCAACCACCGCCTCTGTTCCTCACAAAACACAACCTTGTTTTAGTTCCCAGAGTGACCTATTTTCCCCCTAACCCAGTTAGTGCCGCCACCGAGCGCTAGCTAGACGGACGGACGGTAGCCAGGGTTCTGGAGCATATAAGTGCCAAATTCCCAGGCTTGGTGAACCAGTAACCATTTGGGATTGGGCCTTGTTGTGACAGGAATAGACAGTGACACAGTGAAGGATAACAAAGCGGGTCTGGGACAATGGGTCTTTATTCCTCTGAGGATCTGGCTGAGGTAGTGTTGAATACAGAGAAAAAGAGCATGCGTCCCAAGTCCCTATTAAGTGCACTACTTTTGACAGAGCCCATAGTGTTCTGGTCAAAAGTAGTGCGCTGGGGAATAGGGTGACATTTGGGACTCAAACAGCCCTGTAGAGATAGCCKTAATGAGGCCTCATGGGAGTTAGAGTTTTTATTCATGTGTAGTATCTATAGCACTAGAGATGTGCCATGCCAGGTAGGGTAAGCCCCTGTGTGTTTTAGTTAAAGAGTTATTTTTTCTTTTCCATGATGGCTAAAGTCGAGCAGAGAGATTAGGATGACCAGACTTTGCGGAATGTGTGTAAGAGTTGTCTAGCGGTTAGATGGGGGATAGCTAGTCAGTTGTCCAACTGAATGTAATCAACTTAAATGTGCCTTCCGCATTTAACCCAACCCCTCTGAATCAGAGAGGTGCGGGAAAATCTGGCGAGAAATTTGCTGACAACCACAGGATTGCTGATGTAAAATCGTATATGCCGTTGCCTGCCGTTCTGCCCTTGAGCAATGCACTTATCTCCCCACAACAACAGCACCTTCCGAAAACCTGTATATGTACCATATCAGTCAAACGTTTGGACACACCAACTCATTCAAGGGTTTTTCTTTATTTTTACTATTTTCTACATTGTAGAATAATAGTGAAGACATCAAAACTATGAAATAACACATATGGAATCATGTGGTAACCAAAAAAGTGTTAAACAAATCAAAACTATTTCATATTTGAGATTCTTCGAAGTAGGCACCGTTTGACTTGACAGCTTTGCACACTCTTGGCATTCTCTCAACCAGCTTCACCTGGAATGCATTTGAATTAACAGTCTTGAAGGAGTTCCCACATATGCTGAGCACTGTTGGAGGTGTGTATGGTCATTGTCCTGTTGAAAAACAATTGATAGTCCCACTAAGCGCAAACCATACGGGATGGCGTATCGCTGCAGAATGCTGTGGTAGCCATGCTGGTTAAGTGTGCCTTGAATTTTAAATAAATCACTGACATTGTCACCAGCTAAGCACCCCCACACCATCCCACCTCCTCCTCCATGCTTCACGGTGGGAACCACACATGCGTTCACCCACACCGCGTCTCACAAAGACACCGGGGTTGGAACCAAAAATCTCAAATTTGGACTCATCAGACAAAAGGGCAGATTTCCACCGGTCTAATGTCCATTGCTCGTGTTTCTTGGCCCAAGGAAGTCTCTTCTTCTTTTTGGTGTCCTTTAGTAGTCATTTCTTTGCAGCAATTCGACCATGAAGGCCTGATTCACGCAGTCTCCTCTGAACAGTTGATGTTGAGATGTGTCTGTTACTTGAAGTCTGTGAAGCATTTATTTGGGCTGCAATTTCTGAGCCTGGTAACTCTAAAGAACTTATCCTCTGCAGCAGGGGTAACTCTGGGTCTTCCTTTCCTGTGGCAGTCCTCATGAGAGACAGTTTCATCATAGCGCTTGATGGTTTTTGCGTCCACACTTGAAGAAACGTTCAAAGTTCTTGAAATGTTCCGTATTGACTGACCATGTCTTCAAGTAATGATGTATTGTCGTTTCTCTTTGCTTATTTGAGCTATTCTTGCCATAATGTGGACTTGGTCTTTTACCAAATCACGCTATCTTCTTTATACCACCCCTAACTTGTCACAAGACAACTGATTGGCTCAAACGTATTAAGAAGGAGAGAAATTCCACAAATTAACTTTTAACAAGTTACACCTGTTAAGAGAAATGCATTCCAAGTGACTACCTCATGAAGCTGGTTGAGAGAATGCCAAGAGTGTGCAAAGCTGTCGTCAAGGCAAAGGGTGGCTACTTTGAAGAATCTCAATATAAAATATATTTTGATTTGTTTAACACTTTTTTGGTTACTACATGATTCCATATGTGTTATTTCATAGTTTTGATGTCTTCACTATTATTCTACAATGAGAAAATAGTCAAAATAAAGAAATCCCCTTGAATTAATAGATATGTTCAAACTTTTGACTGGTACTATATGTGTGTTTTTTAGGAGGGCCTGGGTTAAAAGCGGAAGCCAAATTTAAGTTGGACCTTGTGTGTGATTGATCAATACAGTGATCTTAATCTTTACGTGGTGTATACAATAACACGAATGAAACGTGTTTGTGCCCACACGCAGATGCATGTCTGTTTGAAGTTATGTATTGTGTACACATACGATAAGGTACACGTAACAAGTGTGCACGTGTGTTTGGGTTAGTGTATTGTGTACACACACACACACACACACACACACACACACACACACACACACACACACCACACACACACACAACACACACACACACCACACACACCACACACACACACACCACACACACACACACACACACACACACACAGGAGTTCATAGTGGGGACAGATCAATGGCTGACAGGACATAATTGGTGACGAACAATCGGTGACAGATTTAATGGTGATAGACCTAATGGTGACAGAAATAATGGTGTCAGATGATGGTGACAGATCTAATGGTAACAGACCTAATGGATGGTGACAGATGATGGTGACAGATCTAATGGTGACAGACCTAATGGTGGAAGATCTAATGGTGACAGACCTAATGGTGACAGACATGATGGTGTCTGAAAATGGTGACGGATCTAATGGTGACCGACATAATGGTGACAGACATAATGATGACATACAATGGTGACATACTTAATGGTGACAGACCTAATGGTGACAGATATAATGGTGACGATCCTGATGGTGACGTTCAAAGGTTTGGGGTCACTTAGCAATTTCATTGTTTTTGAAAGAAAAGCAATTATTTTTTCCATTAAAATAACATCAAATTGATAGAAAATACAGTGTAGACCTTGTTAATGTGGTAAATGACTATTGTAGCTGGAAATGGCAGATTTTTTATGGAATAAAAGGCGTACAGAGGCCCATTATCAGCAACCATCACCCCTGTGTTCCAATGGCACGTTCTGTTAGCTAATCCAAGTTTATCATTTAAAAAGGCTAATTGATCATTAGAAAACCATTTTGCAGTTATGTTAGCACAGCTGAAAACTGTTGTCCTGATTAAAGAAGCAACAAAACTGGCCTTCTTTAGACTAGTTGAGTATCTGGAGCATCAGCATTTGTGGGTTTGATTACATGCTCAAACTGGCCAAGAACAATGAACTTTCTTCTGTATCAGTCTATTCTTGTTCTGAGAAATTAAGGCTATTCCATGCAAGAAATTGCAGATGAAACTGAAGATCTCGTACA
This sequence comes from Salvelinus sp. IW2-2015, assembly GCF_002910315.2. NCBI lineage: Eukaryota > Metazoa > Chordata > Actinopteri > Salmoniformes > Salmonidae > Salvelinus > Salvelinus sp. IW2-2015. The sequence continues at coordinate 45,258,344 of NC_036851.1, read as the reverse complement.
ACGCTGTGTACTACTCCCTTCACAGAACGGCGCAAACTGGCTCTAACCAGAATAGAAAGACGAGTGGGAGGCCCCGGTACACAACTGAGCAAGAGCACAAGTACATTAGAGTGTCTAGTTTGAGAAACAGATGCCTCACAAGTCTTCAACTAGCAGCTTCATTAAATAGTACCCGCAAAACACCAGTCTCAACATCAACAGTGAAGAGGCGACTCCGGGATGCTGACCTTCTAGGCAGAGTTCCTCTGTCCAGTGTCTGTGTTCTTTTGCCCATCTTAATCTTTCATTTGTATTGGCCAGTCTGAGATATGGCTTTTTCTTTGTAACTCTGACTAACAATCAGAAACTCTGACAATAGCCATTTATAACGTTAACAATGTCTACACTGTATTTCTGATCAATTTGATGTTATTTTAATGGACAAAAAATTAGCTTATCTTTCAAAAACAAGGACATTTCTAAGTGACCCCAAACTTTGGAATGGTGGTGTATGTAAAGTATGAAGTATTTTGTCTGTAATGTATTTTTCGTTATGTGTCGGATCCCAGTAAGACTAGCTGTCACCATTGGCGTTGACTAACGGGGGTCCTAATAAATCTAACATTTATAAATACAAATTCTAGTTAAGCCACAGGTATATAATATAATATAATGAAGCAACACTAATTTTGTCCTGCCATACAAGTAATAATCAAAACATTGTTTGTTGAATGAAAGAAAGTTTGAATGATAAATGGATGTGAATGCGAATGTGTTTTCTCGTGGGAAGAATATCATTCTGGAAACTCCTGGGCCCTATTCATGAAGCGCCTCAGAAAATGACTGCTGATCTAGGATCAGTTTAGCCTTTTAGATCATTAGGTACAAGATTATATAGACAGGGGGGACCTGATCCTAGATCAGCACTTAATACTATGAGGAGCTTTATGGAGGTGGGTCCTGATTACTGCTTTGGTTCAATTGTACATTTCTTTGATTCAACAAAAATAAATCACAAAACTAAACTGTGAGTGATATCTGCAGCTCCATTCCTTGCCCTACCTCTCCTCTGCCTTAAACTTGAATGAGAGAGGATGGCTTACGCTATACAATGCCTTATAGTGAAGACCAGGGGTTGCCAATATGGCTCTCAGTTGTATTATTGTCTCATTTAGTTCCATTATCTCTCCACAGGGAAAACGTGTTAGAGTCAACATGCAGGTTGCCATACACAAGGTCGCTGGTTCGAATCTCTGTGGGATGTTTGTTTTCTAACCTTACCCTTTAAACTAAACTTGAAAAATAGAAGTTGATTCAGCTCAAAGGACCAAAAATAGAAGGGCAGTATGTAACAGATTAATCAAATCACAATTTATTTAAAGTGCATTTGACCAGATCTCTCAACACACTTTACAGAAAAAAATATACAAATTATAATAATTCATAAATAAAAACACAACAAAGAAATCAACAACAGAGAAACAGAGAAGCAGATGGACGGACGGAGAGACGGACGGACGGACAGACAGATGGACAGTACATTCACAAAAAGAAAACATGAATCAAACATAAGGAGAGGGCGATGGGGAGTGTGAGCCAGAGTAAGACAGAGTACATGGACAATACATGGGGTTGCGACACATTAGACTGTAAAACACTAGGGAGTTTAATAGGGAGTGACAGTCCAATGACAGCCAGGATGACGGTGGAGGGATCGCAGGGTGGTGCAGCATGGGGCTGGCCTTTTTTACACTTAACCAATCACATTTCTTGCCTAAACTACTATACTTAACTAATCTAGCCTTGAGGCAGAGCTTCCCTCAGAACACTACGGAATATAGCAAACTCTAATCTGCATCACATCTGGCGAGGGCCTATATAGGATAAACACAATCCGACATTGTTATCATCAATAACTTTGGTCATTTTTAACATATGTGAGAGGTAACCTCCCATGGGTAAGTGTGTATTGTTAGAATGATCTCGTAACTTTAATCAATCAACCAACAAAAATGACCGGTCAGCTATCCCAGAGGTCAGTAGGGTATTTCACAGGGTTGAAAAGGTCCCGCAACCCCTAGTTTTCTGAGAGCCCCGTGCGCTCCACACCTGTCATGCTTGGTTTTGCCAAAACAAAGCCCCAAATAGAATCAAATCAAAATATTATTTGTCACATGTGCCGAATACAACAGTGAAATGCTTACTTACTACAAGCCCTTAACCAATAATGCAGTTTTAAGAAAATACCTACAAAAAAAGTAAGAGATAAGAATAACAAATAATGAAAGAGCAGCAGTAAATAACAATAGCGGGGCTATATACAGGGGGTACTAGTACAGAGTCAATGTGTCAATGTGCAGGGGCACCGGTGTCGAGGTAGTTGAGGTAACACTCAATCTGGGCCATCTTTACAACGGCTACCCCATTTCACGTTGCAAAAATGTGTGTTGTATACTGAACAGAAATGTAAACGCAACATGCAACGATTAAAACGATTTTACTGAGTTACAGTTCATATAAGGAAATCAGTCAATTGAAATAAAGTCATGAGTCCCTAATCTATGGATTTCACGACTGGGAATACAAATATACATGTGTTGGTCACACATACCTTTAAAACAAGTGCAGAGTTGCTGGATATTGGCGGGAACTGGAACACGCTGTTGTACAGGTCAATCCAGAGCATTCAAAACATGCTCAATGGGTGACATGTCTGGTGAGTATGCAGGCCATGGAAGAACTGGGACATTTTCAGCTTCCAGGAATTGTGTACAGATCCTTGTGACATGGGTCCGTGCATTATCATGCTGAAACATGAGGTGAGGGAGGCAGATGAATGGCACTACAATGGGCCTCAGGATCTCGTTATGGTATCGCTGTGCATTGAAATTGCCATCGATAAAATGCAGTGGTGTTCATTGTCCTTAGCTTATGCCTGCCCATACCATAACCCCACCGCCACCATGGAGCACTCTGTTCACAACGTTGACATCAGCTAACCTCTCACCCACACAACGCCATACATGTGGTCTGATGTTGTGAGGCCGGTTAGATGTACTGCAAAATTCTCTAAAACGATGTTGGAAGCAGCTTATGGTAGAGAAATGAACATGAAATTATCTGGCAACAGCTATGGTGGACATTCCTGCAGTCAGCTTGTCAATTGCATGCTCCCTCAAAACTTGAGACATCTGTGGCATTGTGTTGTGTGACAAAACTGCACATTTTAGAGTGGCCTTTTATTGTCCACAGCACAAGGTGCACCTATGTAATGATCATGCTGTTTAATCAGCTTCTAGATATGCCACACCTGTCAGGTGGATGGATTATCTTCACAAAGTAGAAATGCTCACTAAACAGGGATGTAAACAAATTTCAAAATCAAATCAAATGTTATTTGTCACATGCGCCGAATACAATAGGTGTAGACCTTACAGTGAAATGCTTACTTACAAGCCCTTACCCAACAATGCAGTTTTAAGAAAATACCCCCAAAATTGTATGAAATAAGAATAACAAATAATTAAAGAGCAGCAGTAAATAACAATAATGAGGCTATACAAGGGGTACCGGTACAGAGTCAATGTCAATGTGTGGGGGCACCGGTTAGTCGAGGTAATTGAGGTAGTATGTTCATGTAGGTAGAGTTATTAAAGTAACTATACATAGATAATCACAGAGAGTAGCAGCAGTGTTCCAGAAGGTGGGGGGGGGGGGGGGGGGGCAATGCAAATAGTCTGGGTAGCCATTTGATTAGCTGTTCAGGAGTCTTATAGCTTGGAGGTAGAAGCTATTTCGGAGCCTCTTGGACCTAGACTTGGTGCTCCGGTACCGCAGTACAGCAGAAAGAACAGTCTATGACTAGGGTGCTGGAGTCCTTGCAATTTTTAGGGCCTTCCTCTGACACCGCCTGGTATAGAGGTCCTGGATGGCAGGAAGCTTGGCCCGGTGATGTACTGGGCCGTACGCACTAACCTCTTAGTGCTTTGCGGTCGGAGGCCGAGCAGTTGCCATACCAGAAAGTGATGCAATCCTTCAGGATGCTCTCGATGGTGCAGCTGTAAAACCTTTGAGGATCTGAGGACCCATGCCAAATCCTTTCAGTCTCCTGAGGGGAATAGGTTTTGTTATGCCCTCTTCATGATTGTCTTCGTGTGCTTGGACATGTTAGTTTGTTGGTGATGCTGCTCCACCACAGCCTGTCAATGAGAATGGGGGCGTGCTCGGTCTCCTTTGTCTTGATCATTTTGAGGGAGAGGTTGTTGCACCACACGGTCAGGTCTGTGACCTCTTCCCTATAGGCTGTCTCATCGTTGTCGGTGATCAGGCCTATCACTGTTGTGTCATCAGCAACTTAATGATGGTGTTGGAGTCGTGCCTGGCGTGCAGTCATGAGTGAACAGGGAGTACAGGAGGGGGCTGAGCACGCACCCCCTGAGGGGCCCCTGTGTTGAGGATCAGCGTGATGTTTATTACCTACCCTTACCACCTGGGGGCGGCCTGTCAGGAAGTTCAGGATCCAGTTGCAGAGAGGGAGGTGTTTAGTCCCAGGATCCTTAGCTTATTAGAGCTTTAAGGGCACTATTATGTTGAACGCTGAGCTGTAGTCAATGGATAGCATTCTCACATAGGTGTTCCTTTTGTCCAGGTGTGAAAGGGCAGTGTGAAGTGCAATAGAGATTGCATCATCTGTGGATCTGTTGGTGCGGTATGCAAATTGGAGTGTGGTCTAGGGTTTCTTGGGATAATGCTGTTGATGTGAGCCAGCCTTTCAAAGCATTTCATGGCTACTGACGTGAGTGCTACAGATCAGTAGTCATATTAAAATGTTTGATTTGCTGTTTACATTTGCGTTTATATTTTGTTCAGTGTACATATTAACTAAATTATCTAAACTATCTCGTACCCCTGCACATTGACTCGGTACTGGCTTGTATATAGACTCGTCATAGTTTTTTTATTGTGTTACTATTTCATTTTTCTATTTGGAAAATGTTTTGTACTTTTTAACTCTGCATTGTTGAGAAAAAGGGCTCGTAAATAAGCATTTCATGGTAAAGTCTACACCAGGGCCGTGTGCACAAAACTAGGATAAGGGATTAAGCCAGGATATCTTGGTGATCCTGGCTCAATTGATCCGTAATCCGGTTGCACTAAAGATGGATAGGGGGCAGGAGGATATGTTATGGTATAAATTACCATGGAGATTTATTCTGTGGAGCTAGCCTGCTCCAGACCAGGCAAATTCCAGGATCTATTTAATCTCATCCCTAATGTCAGTCAGCAGTCACCACAAATGGAAACCAATAGTTATTTCACTGCTCACTATACATTGTTATCACATATAACTAGACCCACTGTTATTATTTAAACGTTTGTGATCATTAATTTCAATGATTTTGGATAAAAAATGATTTTTAGATGATGTTGCTATCATTAGATAATTTACAGTTTCCCATAGACTATAAGGCTATATATAAAATGATAGAATATTAGGGCCACAGAGGGGAAAAAAAACACAAGTCATAATATTGTAACCAGTTGTTTTAAAGGAGGACAGTTGTTAAAATGACAGATGTGGGGCATTTCGTGAAATTGTACTTCAGTATGGTTCATAAACAAAGACATGCTGATGTGCCAGAATATTAAGTATTCACATTGTCATAAGTATCAAAACTGTAAAAACAATATGTAGCTTTTCTGCAGAAAGAACCAGCCTCATAAATTTATGACTTTATCCTTTTTCTTCAGTGTGCCCTAGTACTCTGTCATATAAACAAATACACATTCCATATGAATATAAAAACACAATGTGTAACATTATGTTCCTTTATTGAATAAGACAAAACAAAGCAGGTAAACCATCAGCTCCTTTCGAAACTGAAGTCACAGTGACTCTACAAGATGGAAAGCACAGAATCCAAGCATATTATACAAAATGAATACATAACACATTCAAAGGTCTGTATATAACACACCCTGCATGTCTGCACACTAAAATAATGCAGGACAAATCCATACACATCAACTGAACAGACAAATGAATGGATGCAGTAGCCTCCCTGCAGCCTTGTATTACACACAGTATACCGCACAAACATCATAAGAGGCCAAATTCGTCAAAAAACGAACCCAAAAAAACCCAAATTCCTCTGCCACCGCGAGGACATATTAACCAAAATTGAAAGCAACAATACTAACTAAAATAATTCAACACATATTGGTCCTCAGCAGCCGACCACTGTCGTCATCAGGGAAGATGCCGGATTGTCCCAGTCCATGGCTGGTGGCACTCTGGGGGCCCTCTCCTTCCTCAGGCAGGCCACATTGTGGAGGACAGCACAAGCCACAGTAATATCACATGCCTAACAGGGCTGACCCTTAATTTGTGAAGGCAGTGAAAGCGTGCCTTCAGGAGGCCAAAGGTCATTTCAACTCTGGCCCTGGTCCTGGCATGGGCATGGTTGTAGGCCTGCTGTGCTTCCTGGGGGTCTGTGAAAGGTGTCAGGAGAAAAGGCTGGCAGCCATACCCCCTGTCTCCCAGCAACACACCAGAGAATTCACCTGTCAACACAAAATCTCATCAATACTACCTCATAAACACAGTGATATTCTTGACACAGCCATGATGGTTATAAATAGGGGTTGTTGGCTTACCTTGTGATAGGCACTGATAGATTTCAGAGGCCCGAAAGATTCTGGAGTCAGGACTGAGCCAGGCCATTTTGCCACAACATTGCTGATCACACAGTCAGCATTGCAGACCATCTGAAATCATAAGATGAGGAATATTACACCAATCAATGCACATCACTGCAATGCAGAGTGTTCGTCAATGGACAATATCAAAAAGTTATGTTTCACCTGAACATTAATGCTGTGAAAGGATTTCCTATTCACAAAATCGGCCTCATGGGCACCTGAGGGGGCTTTTATCCGTATGTGTGTGCAGTCCACTGCACAATGACATTGGGGAAACCTGTCACACAAAGTAATGAGTATCCTACTATGTGTTAACAGTGTTCCTGTAATTTGTAGATCCTCTTACCTGCAATCCTATAGAACTCCTCTTTGATGTCACAGAGTCTTCTTGTGGCCAGGGAAGGAGATGAAGACATCTGCTAATGCTTTGATAGCCAGACACACACTCCTTATTGTGCGGCAAATTGTGGCCTTGTTCAGCTGTTCTGCATCCCCACTGAGTACAGGAAGGCTCCACTAGCAAAAAAGCGCAAGGCCACACAAACCATTGCTCCACACTCAGTGCATGGCTCCGTGCAGTGCGGTGCTTAATCCTGGGACCCAGTAGTCTGCATAGATACCTGATGCCATCTGCAGAAAACCTGTATCTTTCATAAGATGGTCACAGGAAGGCCAGTGGGTCCAACCGGTCCCTGAAGACCCTTTCTCGCCTGAAGGCTCTCCTCAGCAACAGTGCTTCTTCATCCACCACATCTCGCACGAATGGGCATGCCATTGTCAGAGCAGAAAGGAACACACAATTTGGGCCTTCATATAGGCTAGTGGCCACACCTGGTGCTGGGGGGGTGGCAAAAGAGGGCGATGCCTTATAACGATGACTTGGTTGTACTGATTGCTGGGGAAAAAAAAAAAAACCTTAGAAAGATGCCACCGTCCTGTGTGCTCACAATAAGAGCTCATATGTCATGGCTCACTTGACTTTACGAGAATATACCTAATTTTTATTTTGAGCTGTGTCATCTTCTTGGAGCTGGGGGAGGAAAGAAAAATAATGATTAATACATTTGTGTTACAGTTAGCATACAGTGTACATTGAAGGCATATCTCACCTCCCTCTCAAGTTTTTTTATTTCAAGGTCCAGTTTCCTAATTGTCCTCTTTTTATTTCGGACTCCAGTGCAAGATTTTCCATCTTTTTCTTCTTGTACTGAATGTCTATGTCTGCCAGTTCTATTTGGCGCCGGAGGTGGTTGCCATACAACTTTCTGATAGCTTGTGAGCTCTGTGAACACAATACAATTAGCGCAGCTGGAATTTGGCAGGATGTGTGTCCTTTTATTAATACGCACTATGTTGCCAGGCTGGTTTTCCCACTGTATAGCATCTTGGTCCTGTAAAAGAAATTAGATTTTTTGATTTTGATGAGGACTCCTCACCATTGTAGAGTAAATAGTACTTTCACAGTCTTAACATGATACCTCATGCCTTCTGGAATCCAGAGAGATGGTCTCCTCCTCATCATCGTCTCCATCATGTGCTGTTGCTGCTGCACTGGGGCCTTCACCCTATCACATTTAATCGGATTCATATTGAAGCTAGTAGACAAGACATGCCAGGCCTACAGTATGCCTTTGATGGAGTACTCACTGGATCAGCATCGTCTGGTGCTGTGCTGGTGGCTCTAACAGGAACACAGTGCTGCCAGACACTGCAAGGCAATAGGTAAACCAAAGTCAGACAGTCCAAATTGATTCAATATGAATGTGGTTGTATCCCATGTAAGGATGGAAGGACATACCTTGAATGAAGCGGGTGGCATCTTGGGAGGAACCTATGCTCGTCTCTTTCCCCCAGGGATCCCCTCTAAGACGGGCCTGCCTTTATTTAGCTCCAAGGCCATGTCCTCTGCTGGGGTAAGGTCAGCCTTTGGTGACCCACCACCCTGCCTTGTCTGTGGTATTCTTTTTCACTGCTAAAACAGTACAGACAATGTGTGAGCAGGCACCTTCTGGGTACAATATATGCTTGTGCTTTGTTAAATATTAGTCAGGGACCATACCATTCTGCAGAATGTTCTTGTATTTGATTTTGACCTGCTGCCATGTCCGTTTTGGCCCGTTCATGTTTAATCTACACACACACACACACACACACATTTAATGGAGTCACACTGCAAAAAATTACTTGGTATTTTTGTCTTGTTTTCAGTAAAAATATCAAAAAATTTATCACAGCTTTATACAGTGTGATGGAGTTACTTTACACAATTTCACTCATATCTGCAGTGCATTTCAATTAAAAATTTAACCGTTTCATAATTACAGTACAACTGCATTTTTGGAGATGTGAATTAAATATTTGAATTGTAATTGTGATGTTTCAGCGGAGCGGTGAGTGTGTAATTGTGCACTACTTACGCATTCAGGCGGTCTGCAATACTTTGCCACGCTTTTTCTCTTTGCTTTATCAGTGTGGCGGTGTTGCCTTTCTTCTTAATTATATKTTTTACCTCCTCGTATGCCTCCATGAGGATTTGTGCTTCCGACGGGGAAAAGTACGCGGCTCTAGTTGCCATGGTAAATCAGTTAATCTGTGATCTGTGGCGGGGTCTATTTGAGTGAGCCGTGAGCGCGCACCTATCKAGGATTGGTTTCACCTGGCTTAATGAATCCGTGTCTGCTCATCCTGGCTTGGTCTTTGTGCAACCAATTAAGCCTGGACGCACATGTTTTGGCTTCATTGAGCTCAGCTGAGTCATTTATCCCGGATGTCTTAATTCTACTTTTGTGCAACAGGCCCCTGTTGTTCTCGGCACCAACCGAAAAAGGCACCAACTTCCGAATTTTTCTATAATTATTCTATAGACTCACTGATATGGTGAAATTCTGTACACAACAATATGTACACACAAACACGTACACATACTGTATGTACACACTGAAACACAAACCCTCCTGTGAAACTTGATAAACACATGCATGTGTACACTGTCTGTGAGGCTTTTGTTTTTAATCTAATGGAATTTTGTTCATACACACACACACACACACACACACACAACTAGGGCACAGAGGGGAAGAAGTAGGGCATGAAATCTCTCGGTTTGAAAAACTAATTGATTTAATATTTCAAAGAAGGTCAGCATATGGTAGGCCTACACTGGTTGCTTAGTAACACCTCAGAGAAACAAAATAAATTGGAATCACCACCAGTGACTCAAAGTCTCTGGTTAAAATACAATATATTCCCTATTTGTTTTAGATAAAATATACTATGATAATTGGACACATGATAATACTACATTCTACTTCACAACAATTGTTGTATTTTTCAATTGACTAAGTAAGTAGCCAACAGTCGACTCCTGTTAAAGCCAATGGCTTGGAATTGCAGTGAGAGCGTGGAAAACTGTATTGCACATAGAAATTATTCGCACCTATCCAAAGTGCACTTATCAGGAGTCAACTATATATCTTCACTGTGCACTGTGCCTTCCAATTATTACAACTGTGACCATGCAGTTGCCATTATGTGGGTGCAAAGAATGTGGCTGTTTTACAAAGCAGCAGTATACTCTCAAGCTAAGTCATTGGAGTTTATGGGCTTGGTAGTAACAATTTGGACATTCACATGACTAGGAAATAGWTTGTATGCTCTATTTGAGAAACATTGTTGATGATCTTGGAGGTATGATTGGTTTATCAGAAGAGGGCTCATAGCATACAGGATTCCTTTCCTCCAATCTAAACCAATTCTGAAATCATGCTAAATCCAGTTTGAAAGACCTCTGCATGTTTTGAGGTACAGTAGCCAGCTTGTGGTTAAATGTTGTCTCATTCTCATTTTCCTCTGTCTGTGATTCAGTGTCAGTAAAAGTTACAATCCAAGGTATCTCTTTCTGAACTCTCTCTTCAATTCAAACTGTTGCTTTTGTCCCTCTGTGTGTGTGTGTGTGTGTGTGTGTGTGTGTGTGTGTGTGTGTGTGTGTGTGTGTGTGTGTGTGTGTGTGTGTGTGTGTGTGTGTGTGTGTGTGTGTGTGTGTGTGTGTTTTGGAATCCAGCTGAGGCTTAAATCATGAGACACACCGAGAATCTCACTGCCGATAGACTGCCAATCTACTWATCACAGTGGGAGGCCGTTCCTTCTCTTGCTAGAACAAAAGCGGTACCTGCTACATGCCGACCCGGTAGCGACGAACCTACCGATACTACTTGTAGAATCGCAACACTTGTCAGTGGCCAACAACTTGACTTTGAGCCAATCAGAGAGCACAAAATCCCACATGGGGGAGCCAGCAACAACAATTAAAGAAAAACGTTTGACAATGCTGCTGGTGTGTCTAGCTTTAAGAGTCCTGTTTCCGTTCTCAGGACATAAACACTCTCCTCCTGGCTGTCAAAAGGCAGGAGAAGGCGCTTTATGGCTGTTTGTTTGAGTCCGACACGGTCCAGTTCATCAACGGTCTCTGTGTTTGCAGTCATGGTCAATTTCCAACAGAGAATGAATGACCGCAAGTGTCCCAACAGGGGGCCTGGGTGGAAATAGTAGAGTACCTGAAAAACAGGGATGTTATGAAACATTGGTGTTGTGTATTTGTTTTATGAATTTCAGTTTGGAAATCCAGCAAACATTTCAATATCTTGTTAGATCTTGATTTAAAGCAGGACTCAAATGAGTCTGAGAAAAAAAACAGGAAATTTCATACAATCCATGTAACTTCCCTTCAGTGAATAAAAACAGTTATCCACCAGAGGAGAACAGTGGTGAGTTTCCCAGAGCCTTAAGGCTCTATTCAATCAGCATCACTGAAGCATTACAGATTTTGCAATAGAAATGTAAAGGTAACATCCAATTGAGCTGACATACTCAGCATTTACCATGAATGCAGTCTTCGCTAACGCGGGAACATTGCCTTTAAATTTCAATTACGCTGTAAAGCTGAACTTCCGTAATACGGATTGAATCGAGCCTTTCATTTGGCACAGTGTGGTATTTATCTCCACAACACAGGTGCACAGATGGGAGAGAGTCACAATAATAAAATAGTTGTTTGACGTCAATCTTCTGTGTGTGAACAAACAAAATGTGTCTAATGAATCACTTTGCTGATCTACCAGTGGCGTGAGTTTGGGTTGTCGAGAGAAATAAATAAATATGTTCGCTACGCATTGAACTAATATAGTTACAAAGTGTATAAGAAATATGTCACCACGCATGACATACTGTAGAACTAATACAGTATGTCTACATAAGTGACATATTGTTCAATGTCACTATTTTAATCCAATGAGACCATGTTGAGCGTCAAGGTCAAATCAAATCAAAGTTTATTTGTCACGTGCGCTGAATACAACAGGTGTAGACCTTACAGTGAAATGCTTACTTACAGGCTCTAACCAATAGTGCAAAAAAGGTATTAGATGAACAAGAGGTAAGTAAAGAAATAAAACAACAGTAAAAAGACAGGCTATATACAGTAGCGAGGTTATAAAAGTAGCGAGGCTACATACAGACACCGGTTAGTCGGGCTGATTGAGGTAGTATTGTCARGTTCCTGACCTTATTTCCTTTGTTTAGTCTTTGTTTAGTTGGTCAGGACGTGAGCTGGGTGGGCATTCTATGTTTTGTGTTTCTATGTTGTGTTTGTTGTTTGGCCTAATATGGTTCTCAATCAGAGGTAGGTGTTTGTCATTGTCTCTGATTGGGAACCATATTAAGGTAGCCTGTTTGCACTGTTGGTTTGTGGGTGATTGTTTTCTGTCTTTGTGTTCTGCACCAGATAGGACTGTTTTCACATTTATTGTTTTGTAGCTTGTAGTGTTCTCGTTCTTATTCTTTATTAAACATGTTGAACACTAGCCGTGCTGCGTTTTGGTCCTCTCCTTCATCCCAGGAAGAAAGCTGTTACAAGTATGTACATGTAGATATGGTTAAAGTGACTATGCATATGATGAACAGAGAGTAGCAGTAGCGTAAAAGAGGGGTTGGCAGGTGGCGGGACACAATGCAGATAGCCCGGTTAGCCAATGTGCGGGAGCACTGGTTGGTCGGCCCAATTGAGGTAGTATGTGCATGAATGTATAGTTAAAGTTACTACGCATATATGATAAACAGAGTAGCAGCAGCGTGAAAAAGAAGGTTTGGGGTCATTGGGAAACACAGCTCAAGTCCCAAAGCTAAAGATGGTATGGTGAAAGCACTTCTAAACAAAATTGCCTTAGCATCAGAGAGCCTCACTGGGAGCCTCACTGTCACCCGTTGTGTCATGTTCAATCAAATCAAATGCTTATTTGTCACATGCTTCGTAAAAGAACAGGTGTAGACTAACAGTAAAATGTTTACTTACAGGCTCTTCCCAAAAATACAGACAGAAACATAAAAAAATTATAGAAAAAATGAAGAAATAATAGAAAGATAAGATCAATCTGTGTTGGACCTGAGGGTGACAGCTTGTTTATGGCTCAACACAGATGCCCCTGTAGGAGGGACATAGAGGACATAGGTGCTCTCAGAACAGCCTCAATTCGTCAGGTCATGGATTCTACAAGGTGTCGAAAGTGTTCCACAGGGATGCTGGCCCATGTTGACTCCAATACTTCCCACAGTTGTGTCAAGTTAGCTGGATGTCCTTTGGGTGGTGGACCATTCTTGATACACACAGGAAACTGTTGAGCGTGGAAAAACCCAGCAGCGTTGCAGTTCTTGACACATTCAAACCAGTGCGCCTGGCACCGGCTACCATACCCCGTTAAAAGGCATTTAAATATTTTGTCTTGCCCATTCATCCTCTGAATGGCACATATACACAATCCATGTCTCAATTGTSTCAGGGCTTAAAAATCCTTCTTTAACCTGTCTCCTCCACTTCATCTACACTGATTGAAGTGGATTTAACAAGTGACATCAATAAGGGATAATAGCTTTCACCTGGATTCACCTGGTCAGCCTATGTCATGGAAAGAGCAGGTGTTCCTCATGTTTTGAACACTCAGTGTATATAGTGAGTCTACCTCTATCTTGCAGATGTTGTAAGTCACCTATTTTCACTATAATTTATGATAATTTTCACTATAATATTCAATATAATTTTCACTATGATATTCATCAATCTGAGCTGCCCGAAGACAAGATTGAATAACAAAAACTCTGAGCTAGTTTGTCACAACAACGGTACAATTGTGGTACTGTTTAGAGATGATCTTGTTTGAAAACTTAAGATCACTGTTACATATCAGTATGGCACTATACAAGGTTGAAATGAGTATTCCCTGGCCCAAAGGTGGCCCATGGAAGTGCTAACTTGGTAAATTAGTACAATCACGACTTTCAATTAAGTCAATCAATCAAAAGTATCCTACTAAGTTCAATTAAACGCACTTAAATGGATGCAAATTCATTCTAATTGAATAAAATGTGGCTTTCTCACCCTCACACTGAAGCTCCCTGGTTACCCCATAGCAGTACCACACTCAGGGGGAAAGAATGCTTTGAAGTTGTCCAGGGAGGTCTGCTGCTCTTTACCTCCTGCTCAAAATAGCTCCATGCTTTTCTGTCTGGGGAAGCAGCGTCACAAAGACTTGCATTTTCATCCAAAATAGCGATCTAGTCTGTTAAAATGCAGTAGCCACATAGGGCTCACATGGTCAACAGTATTGCATTATAGGACTAGGTTGTCATCATTTCTTGTCATCCTTGTCATTCCAACCGTGTCCCCCTAGGGTAGGGGTGGGCAACTCCAGTCCTCGGGGAACTGATTGGTGTCACACTTTTTCTCCATCCCTAGAAATCACAGCTGAATAATCAAATTGCATTCTAAACTGAAGATCATGATTAGGTGATTATTGGAGTCAGGTGTGTTAGCTGTGGCTGGGGCAAAACGGTGACACCAATCAGGCCCCCGAGGACTGGAACTGCCCACCCCTGCCCTAGGGTATGTTGATGAGCAACACTAAAGGGACAGTTCACGTCAAAATCTATAGCCAATCATTTTCACTGGCTTCCACATGGGATAGTTATAATAATTTGTTATAATATAGTAATTTGGCTATTATAGCCAAATTACATAAACAATTATACCACGTTTCCAAAATGTCAATTTGAAAAAAATATAGCATGCTAGCGATGCTAGCACTGTAAATTGTCTTACTCTGAATAATTTGTGCTTCTGAAGACAGATGGAAAGGGTCTACTCACAGCCAATCAGATAGCAGCCGCTAGCAATCAGTGCTCCACTCATACCCACTGTTCCAATATGAGGTTCCCCTGGCTTTTGACAACAACGTGAACGAAGCCTGGGATTCACATTCAACAATCTGCAGACACTCTTTGAGGTTTTTGTTTTAACTGACAAACAGGACAAACTGTAAATAAAGACAGTTTTTTCCATTCTGTAAATAACAAGTACAATCTTCGCACTGCTGCACCAACTCAATAAGTCTGGCCTTAGGAAATCTGTACCTGGAAGAAAGTAAGCAGACTACAGTAATGTCATGAATCCATCATGTGTACTGTATGTGTCTATGTAGTTCTACATTTCACTGARGCCAGAAATGTCATGGTAAGCCATGAAATGTACACATTTCAAGTAACCCCATCAAGATAGGCAGCTGATGAGCACACAATTGACCATCCATCTCAATGGTAATGTAATGCACATATTTCATGGCCCCAGCAGGCTATTGTATTGTTATTCCAGTACTGTCTGGGATATTTCACTCTCCCTGTAGGGAGAATTCTGACATCTCCAGAGTTCCATTGTTTCATACCTGTCTCTCATGTAAGGATAACCCTGTTCCCTACCTGAGAGACTAGTTCTGTAATGTAAAGATAACCCTGTTCCCTACCTGTAGAGCGTGTTCTGTAATGTAAAGATAACCCTGTTCCCTACCTGAGAGGACTAGTTCTGTAATGTAAAGAAACCCTGTTCCCTACCTAGGGACTAGTTCTGTAATGTAAAGATAACCCTGTTCCCTACCTGAGGACTAGTTCTGTAATGTAAGATAACCCTGTTCCCTACCTGAGGAAACGTACCTAGGCCTGTGAGATTCCCCCTGCCACAGGGAAATTTAGCTTCCCCTTCACACACATACACTAGGGTGACTCTGGCAGGAGCACAGGCCATCAATGTGGCTGTTGTTGGCATTCCACAAGGCATTGACCCACTAGCTTCTGTACATATGTCATGGCTGCCTTACGTGTTCTCTTTTAGATTGGGTCCTTCAAGTTCTTGGAGTTGGAATGTGTTTGCACCCTGTAAAAAACCCTGAAATGTCACCAGGCAATTGAAAGTTGGAAGAGTGTTGGTCACTGTCTCCCATGGCCAAAGTGTGTCTGTGTGAGTGTGTGTGTGTGTGAGAGAAAAAGCGTGTTGTTATTGTTGTTGTTGTTGTTGTTGTTGTTGTCACTTTCCTCCATCTCTCTCTCCATCCCATCTCTCTAAAACTCTCTCTCTATCTCTCCTCCCTCTCTCTCACTCTCTCCTTTCTTTCCTCTCTCCTGTCCTCTCTCCTCTCTCTCCCCCCACTTCTCACAAGGACATTTATAGTCCTTTGGCCCTCATACAAAACAAATGTCACCACGTGACCGGTAAGAGAAAGCCTCTCAGGAACTACAGGTCACTGAAATAGAGGAGATGGAAGATAAAGAAGGGGAGGAGAGGAGAGAGGGGTGGGAAGGAGAAGAGAGGGAGGAGAAGAGAGGGGAGGGAGGAGAAGAGAGGGGAGGAGAGGAGACGAGAGGGAAGGCGAGGGGAGGAGAGGAAAGTTGAAGGAGGAGCGGAGCGGGGAGAGAGGGGAGCAGCGAGGAGGGGAGGAGAGGGGAGGGGAGGAAATGGGAGGAGAGGGAGAGGGATGGGAGGAAAGGAGCATGCCCCTAGCTATCCGTAAATTTAAAAAACAAGAAAATGATGCCGTCTTGTTTGCTTTATATAAGGAATTTGAAATGATTTATACTTTAACTCGTACTTTTAATACTTAAGTATATTTTAACAATTACATTTACTTTTGGTACTTAAGTATATTTTAAACCAAATACTTTTAGACTTTTACTCAAGTAGTATTTTACTGGGTGACTTTTACTTGAGAAATGTTCTATTAAAGTGTCTTAACTTTTAATCAAATATGACAATTGTGTACTTTTTCCA
Organism: Salvelinus sp. IW2-2015; assembly: GCF_002910315.2. Classification (NCBI taxonomy): domain Eukaryota; kingdom Metazoa; phylum Chordata; class Actinopteri; order Salmoniformes; family Salmonidae; genus Salvelinus; species Salvelinus sp. IW2-2015. The sequence goes on along the minus strand of NC_036851.1, from coordinate 45,241,522 downwards.
CCACTGCTCACAAGCCAAGCACCGTATCTCCCCTCCTTACCTCCTTACATTGTTCCCTTCCCCCTCAACTCCTCCCCCCCTCCTCCCCTCCCTCCTCCCCCTCCATGGCGGTGACAAATAGCGGGTGGTGGCGGCAACGTCTGTGTTGCTGGGAAAGCTTCAAAGCCGCTGTGATAATGGGCTACGGTGTTATGTAACAGAGTAGCAGGGGCTCTGGGGAACGGAAGGGAACAGGCGGAGGCTTCTTCTCCAAACCGCGTGAAGGAATGCCTGTAAATCCATACATTAGCTAAGTGCCTCCACGACCCACCCTATTAAAACTCTGTAAATCGCTGCCATACATGGAACCACAGTTATTATCATTTTTATGATTTTTTACACGACAGATTTAATTCATCAAGGATTTTTTATGATTAATCTCCGGACAGGTTTATTGATTTTTATTTGGTTGAATGAAAACAAGCACGTGCCGGGGCGGTGCATAGAACAGTGCTTTACTTGTGTGTGGTACTTTTAATTGCATGGCGTGTTATATAATTATGTAGCATAGTGAATGGGTAGAGAGTCATTATCGGCGGAAGCGACTAAAGTTATGCATACCATTACCATTTCGGTAATCTCGTCCACCAGCCGGCTCTTTCTCTACAATTGAGCCTGGGAACGAGCTTACCATCTTGGTAACACTTTATTTGAACTGTACGTCATAACGGCTTCAATTGGAGTTAGGGTATGATTAGGTGTTAGTGTATGATGTATTCTGGGCCTATGTTCATGTGGTCTGACGATATCCAATGACTTCAAATGTGTGTTTACCTTTGCGCTGCCAAAGGAGCAGCTGTGGTTGAAATCAGAACACATGATCTGCATTGGACAGCTGTCATCGGAATACAGTACTTTAATTTGATCAGTTGGATTTTCTCAGACAGCTAGAGAAAGAGAGGGGGAGAGAGAGGGGGAGAGAGAGGGGGAGCGAGATGGGGAGAGAAAGGGAGAGAGATGGGGAGATTATTAGGGGTAAAAGAGAGAGAGAGCGGAGAGAGAGAGAAGAGGAGTGTTGTGTGTGTGTGTGTGTGTGTGTGTGTTGTGTGTTGTGGTGTGTGTGTGTGTGTGTGTGTGTGTGTGTGTGTGTGTGTGTGTGGTAAGGGAGAAGACTTGGGATCTTTACCAAATGGCTACCAGCTGGTGCTTTTGTTCTTATACAACACCCCCCCCCCCCCCCCACAACACACACACACACAGAGAGAGATAGATATCTCAACAACCACTCCCTCAATGTGAGCAAGACAAATGAGCTGATCGTGGACTATAGGAAAAGGAGGGCCGAACAGGTCCCCATTAACATCGACGGGGCTGAAGTGGAGCGGGTCGAGAGTTTCAAGTTCCTTGGTGTCCACATCACCAACGAACTATCATGGTCAAAACACACAAAGACAGTTGTGAAGAGGGCACGACAACACCTTTTCCTGCTCAGGAGACTGAAAAGATTTGGCATGGATCCCCAGCCTGGTATGGCAAATGCTCAGCATCTGACCGTAAGGCACTACAGAGGGTAGTGCGTACGGCCCAGCCAAGCTTCCTGACATCCAGGACTTATACGCTAGGCAGTGTCAGAGTAAGGCCCCAAAAATTGTCAAAGACTCCAGTCACCCAAGTCATAGACTGTTCTCTTTGCTACCGCAGGGCGAGCGGTACCGGAGTGCCAAGTCTAGGATCAAAGGGCTACTTAACAGCTTATACCCTTAAGTCATAAGACTGCTGAATAATTAATCAAATGCCCCCTCCCCGTATTTTACACTGCTGCTACTCGCTGTTTATTATCTATGCATAGCCACTTTACAAATTACCTCAACTAACCTGTACTCCCGCACATTGACTTGGTACCGTTATCCCTTGTATATAGCCTCTTTATTGTTATGTCATATTTTTTTTACTGTAGTTTATTTAGTAGATATTTTCTTAACTCTATTTCTTGAACTGAATTGTTGGTTAAGGGCTTTTCACGGTAAGGTCTACACCTGCTGTATTCGGCGCATGTGACAAATAAAATGTGATTTGTTTTTGATTTGATATCAACACTCACTGCCTGTTAAAGTAGTGTGTGTACTAGCCCTTTCTGTCTATCTAGGACATCACCTGAGCAGTGTAGAGCCCAGTCCAGAAACAACCCCTGGCCTCTCTAGATCTCAAAGGATTGGATAAACAATATGGTTGTGCTGAAGCTCCATGTTGCCCTCTGACCTCTGACTGGCTAGATGGAATGCTGCTTACAATGCCTGTCAAATCCTCTCAGATGATGCTATAGCGGTTTTTCTGGAAGGACCATAAAGTAACAGTGCTGTCCTGTGGTGCAGTGTGTACTGGGGGGTGTGCTAGTTTACAATGACATCCCCAGCTGTACTGTCAGCTTCCACCACCTCTACTATCTTATCCCCATTCCTTTCTCTCACCCGCATCACTTCCTTTTGTTTAGTCGAATCAAATCAAATGTTATTGGTCACATACACGTGATCAGCAGATGTTATTGCGGGTGTAGCGAAAAGCTTGCGCTTTTAGCTCCGACAGTGCAGTAATATCTAACAAATTACACAACATATACCCAACACACACAAATCTAAGTAGGAATGAATTAAGACTATATACATATGGACCAGCGATGTCAGAGCGGAACGGACTAAGAATAGTATATTCTGTAGTATAGAATACAGTATATACATATGAGATGAGTAATGCAAGATATGTAAACATTATTAAGTGAATGAAATACCGTAGAATAGTACAGAAAACTGTATATACATATGAGATGAGTAATGCCAGACAGAGTGTCACCAAACATGGTCCCCTCCCCAGCCTGTCCTTTTCCAGGGATGCCAGGGGAGTTCAGGAAAAGCCTGGATGGTTTCTGAATCCCTAGTCAGTGCTGCTTTAGAAATACGATACCTCTTCTCAAAAGGAGCTAAGCATGTGGTCATATAATCATCATAATATTACATAATATTACAATGTTGTTCATGTGGAAGTGGATTTGGCCACCCATTCTCATGACTTTTTCTCATGACTTGATGTACAGTATATAGGATAAGATTTCCAACTTGATAATTTAAAGAATATGCAAAATAGGCAAGTACTGTGAAATTMTCTGTCCAAAATGTGTATCTTTTCACAAATGAAAATGGACAGGGATTTGGAGTTGCTGTGTTGCACCAATCACTTACAATACTTGCTTATTACAAATGTTATTACAATGTTATGTTGTGGTACTTGTGTAACGCTGGTATTTTGAAGTCAAGAATCATATCACTCAACTGGCAAGAACTGCAATGCTGTGACATGGAATCAATAAAGCAATAAAGAAAATCACTGTTTCTCATTTCATTTCTAATATTTCAGCAGTCTTCTATGACATCCACTCTCATTCAAGTTTGTCCTATGAGACTTCTATAATTGAGAGGCTTGGGTCTTAGCCAGTTAGGTGAGGGAAGAGATCACATTGAGAAACTACGTAGAACAATGCAAACCAGGATTGTGTTGTACCTGGCAAAGTGACCTCTATTCTCTCTAGACACACACCCAAGATAGCTTTTCCAGTTGTATTTGTTCCAGGGTATTTGCTGTCATTTCTCCTCACTCCTCAGATAAAATACCAGATGGAGTTTCAATATAAAATTGATGGGAGCACAGAGTATTATAGCAGGAGTTTATGGTGTAGGTCTAGTAAATGTAAGGAAATAAACAATAATTCCTGCATTGTAATAGATACATTGACCTGATCTTTTGTGTTTTTATTAAAAGATTATGTTATTTCTCCAAATTAATAGAGAAATAGTAACTTCATGCATAATGTATTTTACCTTAACACCATTTTTTTTTTTACCGAATGACTTCAATGAAGAACTGGGACATTTTCAACTTTCAGGAATTGAGTACAGATCCTTGCGACATGGGGCCCTGCATTATGATGCTGAAACATGAAGTGATAGCGGTGGATGAATGGCACGACAATGGGCCTCAGGATCTCTTATGCCTGCCCATACCATAACCACACCGCCACCATGGGGCACTCTGTTCACAACGTTAACATCAGCAAACCGGTCGCCCACACGACGCTATACACGTGGTCTGCGGTTGTTAGGCCGGTTGGACTACAAAATTCTCTAAAACAATGTTGGAGGCGGCTTATGGTAGAGAAATTAACATAAAATTATCTGGCAACAGCTCTGGTGGACATTCCTGTAGACAGCATGCCAATTGCACACTCCCTCAAAACTTGAAACATCTTTAGCATTGTGTTGTGTGACAAAACTGCACATTTTAGAGTGGCCTTTTATTGTCCCCAGCACAAGGTGCACCTGTGTAATGATCATGCTGTTTAATCAGCTTCTTGATATGCCACACATGTGGATGGATTATCTTGGCAAAGGAGGAATGCTCACCAATAGGGATGTAAACAAGTTAGCACATAGAAATGAAATAACACAGAAATACAATACGAGATAAATCAGAAGGAAGTAGGAAAACATCAGGGATGAAAAAAAAGCACTACTCGTGTATTATCTTCTACATAGAAAAACCCCATTCACTTCCTGTCACTTCAACACAAAGTCATTTTGTGGGGAGTTGAGACGTGGGGAGTTGAGACGTGGGCGTCCTTGGGTCCTGCGAGGATTGTGAGTGTCGTAAAGCGGAACAGACAACACGTGCATGTTCCTGAGAGTCTTTTCAGAATGGGTCAAACCTCGGAAGATCCTCCCTAGTCTCACAATCACCGCTTTTGGCTCTGCCCCCGTCCACAGCACAAGCTAATGGCCGACATTGGCGGATTCAGTGGTTTGAGACAAATCCAATGCAAGACCCCGGAAGTCTCTATCTCAAACACACCTTTTTTAACTATATAAAAAGCTGCAATTTCCGCGAGGGTGCGGACATAGACTCTTGATTAATAACTGGAGTATGGAATTTGTTGAAAAAGTCTGTGTCTATTTTGAAGCCTGTGATGTTCTCATTGTTTACACCACAAGGGGTGTGTGTGTTGTTTGTGTGTGTTTGCCTGCCTATCTCTGTGTGGTGTGACATGAGGGCGTCAACAAGCCCCTGTCCCGCTTCCCAGCTCCCTTATCAGCTGACATGGGATGCCTTCTCACGAGAGTCTCACATGCTGGCACACTCTCATGTTTCCATGATGCCAGTCAGTCTGGGGGATTACTGTAGGATGGGCACAGACGAGAAAGGTTTATGACATCAAAGTGTGCAAAGACTTTGAAAAGTATCTGTAAGTAATTCTCCATTGTGTTGTCATGAGAAAGTTACAATTGTAGAGATCTTACAGAGACAATAGCAGTAATATCCCTGAAAAGATCAACACTGAAAACGTGTTGACCCTGATCATTTCAGAACGTCACTTCTTAGAAGATCTTCAAAGATCTGTGATCAGATTTATTACTGAACTGCAACACATCAAGACTTGTCTTTTTGAGACACAAAATCCTGACAAATAGTCATAACAGAATGAGACAAAGGCAATGTCACCAAAGCCCCATACACTACCCACCACTGCGACCTGTACGCTCTCGTTGGTTGGCCCTCGCTTCATACTCCTCGCCAAACCCACTGGCTGCAGGTTATCTACAAGTCTCTGCTAGGTAAAGCCCTGCATTATCTCAGCTCACTGGTCACCATAGCAGCACTCACTCGTAGCACGCGCTCAGCCAATTCCTCCTTTGGTTGCCTTTCCTTCCAGTTCTCTGCTGCCAATGACTGGAACGAACTGACTGGAGACTCATATCTCCCGCACTAGCTTTAAGCACAAGCTGTCAGAGCCGCTCACAGATCACTGCATCCATCTGTAAACAGCCCATCTATCTACCTCATCCCCATACTGTATTTATTTATTTATCTTGCTCCTTTGCACCCTAGTATCTCTACATTCATCTTCTGCACATCTACCATTCCAGTGTTTAATTGCTAAATTGTAATTACTTCGCCACCATGGCCTATTTATTGCCTTAACTCCCTTATCTTACCTCATTTGCACTGTTTTCTTTTTTTCTACTGTATTATCGACTGTATGTTGTGTTTATTCCATGTGAAACTGTGTTGTTGTATGTGTCGAATTGCTATGCTTTATCTTGGCCAGGTCGCAGTTGCAAATGAGAACTTGTTCTCAACTAGCCTACCTGGTTAAATAAAGGTTAAATAAATAAATAAATAATGTTTGTGGAGATCGTTGTGGTGGCTTTAGTGTAAATGACCTGTAAAAGTCAAGTTCAGGGCGATGTCTCCACAGTGTGTTTTGTTTGAATCACGGTTCTATTCACATCAGAATTGGACCAAGGCCGGGATTCAATACGAAGCACATTGTAGAGTGCTTGACCTTTAAAAGTAATTTACGTCAATGTGATTTCTGCGAACGGCAGAAGCATTGGCTTTAATAGGCGTTCTACAAAATGCTTTGGATTGAATCCCAGCCCTAACGTCTGCAGAGCTTCAGGAAACTAGCTCAGGTTCCTCAGCTGTTTCCCTTCGAGGAGAACAATACACAGAAGCCTCGTGTCAGCGTCCTGAGTAGCCCCATAATGTCCCATACATCTCTCTTCTCTACACACATTGGGTCCATACTTGCGAACATTTAAAAAGGTTTAAGTTTAAACGTATTCTCTCTCTCAAAACACACATCAGCCAATTAAAATCGTGGACGTAGTTGCACGTGATAAAACTCTACGATGTTCCCATAACATGACCTGGCATGAAGTATCCTTGACAAGGCTAATAACGTTACACAAAATTCAAAAGGCATGTTTTCACATGTATGACAGAATTGCATGTTTTTGCTTATCCATTTCACACACATCCATGTGCTTTTACGGGAAAAAGATCAAGGAGGTCCATACAACAGAAGTTTATTGTACATCGTAAAAAGTCGAAGAGCCTTATGGTCTTGTCAAATAGCTGTCATGAAGCTCCATTACAATCGCTGTCAGGTGGCATAGGACTACAGTAGCAGTGAGTATGAGGCCCCCTCGCGTCAAGCTTTTTTGCTAAGGAAAAAAATGGTTCACTGCTGGTCCTCGATGCTCGATTCAAATAATAATGTGATGAAGTGGTTGATTCTAATAATGCATATGAAATGGTGTATATTTAAGTGTAGGCCGACACATCAATATAATATATTTAAGCCTAATAAACTTGATTATTGGCAGTGTGCTTGTCTACAAGGCTGAAGAAAGATGCAGCTCATTAAATATATTCTTAATCTTCATTTCAATGTGTTGGCTGCACTTTCCCTCGCAAAACACTTACACAATACATCTACATTTCTGTTCAGTCAATTCAGTGACTGAATAACCCTATTCTACCAACTTGTATTAAACAGAAGGCAGTGGCTCCTGATCCGTGAACGGATGTTTTATTTCTGAGGCTCTGTATCGGTGAGTTTGCAAATTTTCACAGTATCTCACTGGAACATGAGACTTCGGTTTATTTTACAAACCTGGACCGGGTTAACTGCATAGTTAAATACCAAAAAGAAGAAATTAGTATTGTCACTAAGCAAAACTAAACAAAGACAACTACAATAGCCACTAAAACTGTGAAAAACTGTCTCAAGTTCCCACGAGATACTGCGAGAATTTGCAGACTCATGGATATGGAGCCTCAGAAAGAAAAAAAGATCCAGTCCCGGATCATGAGCCATTCCCTAAACAGAACGCCCTTGGAGAGTGAGGTAAATACTAGTCAACAGACAGCGATTTAGCATATTTATTTTAGTGAGTATGACGATCTGTGGTAAAACTAAACTGAGAGGCAAGTCTGAAAACATTAGTCTATGTATTTTACAGTCAGAGCAACAGAAACAGAACAAAATAGTTATGTTTTTCACTTGTACAACGATCATTTCTGATGTCTATGCTAGCAGAGGTGTTTACCCCCCTTCAAAATTACATTGTTTACAAGATAATATCCCTGGTTGCCCTCAAGTCATTGTTTAAGAACTGAGTGAATAATAAAGTACGAAATCCTGAAATATGAGCAGGCCTTTATTATCTTCACCAAGAATCTCAAATGTAAAAAATTGTTTAACACTTTTTTGGTTACTACATGATTCCATATGTGTTATTTCATAGTGTTGATGTCTTCACTACAATATAGAAAATAGTCAAAATAAAGAAAAACCCTGGAATGAGTAGGTGTGTCCAAACTTTTGACTGGTACTGTATATTTCAACAGAATTTTTGAATTCCCTTGGGAATATACAGTAGTCCACTTCCTCTAGCATCAGGGTTGGCTTATAGTACCAATAATTATATCACGAAATATATCACAATATAGGCCATACAAGAACTGTATCAGAATATCGGCAATACTGTATAGATTCTATAGTATATTTTTGTATTGCCATGCATGCATGGTTTTATTTATGGTTTTATTCCTTTTTATTTAATTTATACTGGGACTGCAGTGCATAACACACATGCATCTCAGCCTGAAGCAATAACCCCTCAAAGTTCTCCCTCCATGTCTTAACTCTGTCATATCCTATTTTAGCACTGCTGCCATGTGAGGTGGAAGGCCGCTGGCTGCTGAGGCCTCCCTGTTTCCCCTTTAGGTCTTTAGGGCTTCCTGGTAGGTTAATCAATCACCAGTTAGAATTAGCCTTTTTTTCTCCCAGTTCAATGATGTTGGTGTTTCCCWGGAAGGCCCACAGACCCAGGGGCGTAACTTTCATTAGGGACAGGGGGGGCCCCCCCAGTTTAATCATATGAATGTGATACAAAACAGGACAACGGTGTGCTTTAGGACCATGCGGACGCCTCTGAGCAGTTGGGTAGGCTGCTTGGCGTGTTTATCCCCCCCCCCKAAAAAAAGTTTTGTCCCCCCACTTCTAAAACCAAAGTTGCGCCCCTGCCAAGATCTACTCCAGTTGGGCCCCAGAGCCCAACCATAGGTCAATGAGAGGGTAAAAGCCAGTTAACCTAGCTAACATTTCTGAGTTACAACAAGTGTTGTCTATCGCTAACACTTACAGTTAATGAGAAGCAAATCGTGGGGACGGGCTAAGGGGAGGGGGAGCCTTATTTTTATTAAAGGGCCTTGTTAGTGGTGTTAGGGTTAAATGTAATCAATGTTGTTCCTCTTTTATTAGAGCTGTTAAGCTCTCTTGTGTTGTCTTTTCATACTACAGTTAGTACCTGGAAATAATCTCAATTAGGTCATTCATGTCACAAGTGGATTGGTTGTCTTAGTTTTTTTTAAACTGTAGGACTCCAGCTGGACTTCATGTAGACACATGTGGTGGTTTCAGTGGCAAAAAAAGAGAGACTATTCCTGGTGCTTTATGCAACGTTCACTCTATCATGGTTATGATGACCAGTTGTGTTCCTTTCCTGGAAAGGAAAGCCTTTTAACGGAATGGTATTTCTAGAATACCCAGTACTGAAAAGGACTGCATGTCTTGTCTCCAGGGTCTAAATACAGTATGATACATAAACACACACACACATGCTTCCAAGGGAACTTGTGTGGAGAAAAAGAGGCCCTCGYGGCATAAGTAAATGGCATAGCTACAGTAAATGAACAACTCTCAGGCTGTGTTCTTTGTGTGTGTGTGGGTGGGTGGTTTGGTTTAACTATCCATGTGGGTACTGAAAGTCCTCACAAGGATAGTAAAACAAGGACAATTCGGACAAGTGTGTGTTAAGTTCATGTAGGGCTGGCTGGGCGGTATACCGTATTTTACAATATACCYGTGTTGAAGCACGGACCGGTTTGGGTTTTTACTTTACCTTCTATAACTGTATTTGAATGTTTGGTTTGTTAAATGTGATATGCCGTGTGTAACGTCTATTTGTATAGTTTACTCCACTACTTGAGTCATCCCTCTCTACTCTCGCTCCATGCCGCGTTCCACACAGACCTAGTCCCACCCCGTCACTCAAGGAGCGCATTTGTTGTTGATTGACCACGAGACACTTTTGTTTAGTCTGTATGGTCGATACAGCACATGCAACAATGTTGACAACGATGTTGTTTCCACTCTGATCTTAATATAAATCCACAAGCGTTCTATAATTARAATATTCGTTTGTGTTTCTTACATCTGCAAACAGCTAGTTTGTATTTTCTTAGCAAGTTAAGCTAAATCGTGTTAGCCGCTAATCGCTAGTTTTAGCTAATAAAAGTACTGAGTCAGAGCAAACGTAGCTAGCTAATACAGCCTGATACCAGTACTGGTGGAGGCTTAAATCAGCATGTTGTTTGTATAACAGTATCTGCTAAATCAAAGAGGAATAGGCGAAGCATGAATATGTTGGCTACGTGAATAAAGATTTAATGTAGCCAAAGATTATAGGGTCTCCTAGGAAACACTGAACATCAATTTGGTTCCTACCCTGTCACAATAACTCGTCCATGGCATTTTCATTTGTTGTCATGTCAAACACTGTATTCAAAGTTCCCACTATTATTTATATACTAACTATAGAATTAGAATAAACATTCTATTTCCATGATTACAAAAGTTCACCCAAGTGTTTTGATCTAAATCTCAATTGCAACATTTGGTTAAAAATAAGGCCTAGTTTTTTTGCCCATATCATGGCAGTGTGGAAATGATCTCAAATGACTGCAGGAAATGCAGAAATGATTTTAGGTTGAAGTTGAATTGAACAGTATAAAACAATCCGAATGGAGAAAGACCCATTGAAATAATTAAGAATATACGTGTTGCCACCCTATGGTCACGCACTACTCATAAAGCAAATGTAGAACTTTTTTTATTAATCAAAAACATAAAATACCGTCAAATACTGTCACACCGTCAAAAATGTGAAAATTACCATGATATGATATTTTGGCCATATCGCCCAGCTCGAAGTTCATGTTTTAAGTATCCCTATACTTCTGTTTTTACAGTGCTCTAGCTCTCAATCATTAGTGCACCTGCGCAGAAGTTTCCCTCTCTTTTGGACCGGGCCTGAGTGTGATGGCAACTATGTTCTGTGGAGATACAGTGAAGTAAGCGTTGTTAAACTGGAACCTAGTCGTTGTGTCATTTGGAATTGAGGACATTTGTGGGGACATTTCGCTGGTCCCAACAAGGAAAAAGGCTATTTTAGGCTTAGGGGTTAGGTTTAGGATTAGGGTTACAATCAGGGTTAGGGTTAGAATTAGGGTTAAGGGTTAAGTTCAGTTTTAGGGTTCAGGTTAGGGGTTTGGGTTTAAGGTTAGGGTTAAGGTTAGGTTAGGTTAAGGATTAGGGAAAAAACATTTTTAAATGGGAATACATTTTTTGGTCCCCAAAGGCACATCTCCCAGATGGATGGATGAATGCCTGCATGGCTCAAAACATTTTAGCCACTCATGGTCTATTAGCACTTAATGCAAAGGCGGCACTCTCTACGTAGCAATTATCAATGATGCGTACCAGAGAGAACTCACCACCACTGTCATTGACACACACCTTCGACAGCTTGGCTGCCTTCACTAAAAGCAGAGCTGCATGGTTCTGTYACCACGGAGATGTTGCAAGACCAGTCTGAGAAGATCTTAACCTTGTATCTGAATCAATTATTAATTGGTTGTTTTTACATTTCTTCTTCGGTACAGTGGGTTTTGAGATGAATATGCACCGCTACAACTTTCCTCCAAGGCAGACTTTGAACTCCAAGAGGTCTGAAAGAGGCCTGGGTCTCAAATAAATCAACCATTGTCATGTCGCCGCAAAGTAGAACCAAGCTTACATAACTTTGAGAAATGAAACCAATATTACAGAGACTGTCTTAATTGGAAGATCTCAAAAAGGCTTTGTTATGACACTGTACTGAGCTAAAGTTGCTGGGACGTTGGATTGAAGTTGACTTTCAGTTAGTTCGCTTTGCTATATTCCTTTGTGGATAGTTTCAGCATATGGCTACTAGAAAGGACACTAATGAAATAAGGGTAAGGAAGATGGGTCTGATGGGGTAGGATGTAGAGGGGGGTTTGGTTAAAATAGACATAGCCCAACAAACACAACGTTTCCTCAACGTTCCCTCAAACTTTTCTTTTAGTTATCAGAAAAATTACTTTTGCACAGCGTTCTGAGAACCACAATGACTGTTCTTGGGCCTGGCCACTGTAGTGTAGTTTGGTGGCGAGGAAAAGGAGAGGTTGGCGGAATGAGTCAGGGCCAAAAGACTTGGAAAACCTTGATTGTTACAGTACTACGGGTCAACCTCACCTCCAGGTGTCACGGCTGTCGTAAGAACGGGACCAAGGCGCAGCGGATGTTGAGTTCCACATATTTAATACAAAGATAAACTTAAACATAACAAAATATATCAAATAAACGAACAACTAAACGTGACTACATGGTGCACAAACACAAAACAATATCCCACAAACACATGTGGGAAAAATAGCTACTTAAATATGATCCCCAATTAGAGACAACGATTACCAGCTGCCTCTAATTGGGAATCATACAAAACACCAACATAGAAAATATAAACTAGAACAGAACATAGAAATTATAAACTAGAATACCCCCTAGTCACGCCCTGACCTACTACACCATAGAGAAACAAAAGGTCTCTATGGTCAGGGCGTGACACCAGGAATCATCTAGGAATGAAACCCATGAGCTTTAGAGTATAGTGGGTCAACCTCACCTCCAGGAATCATCTAGGAATGTGCTGTAATCATTAACACCAAGCGGAAACCTTGGAGGAGAGGCGCCAGTTTCATGAATGAATGTATGGATATGTACACAGGCTCACACACACACACACACACACACCCCACACACACACACACACACACACACACACACACCACACACACACACACACACACACACACACACACACACACACCACACTACACCTCACATGTGGCAAATACCTTGGAGTAGCAGAATTGCACAGATGCCTTTCATGTATTGACTGAGGTTTGTATGTAATTCCACGATCTTCCCAGATGTTTGTTTTGTGTTGGAGTGGTCACCTCATCGTAGCACCACTGATAGCGAAGCTCTGAGGGCTCTCTTCTCTCCAGACAGGTCTCTCTGTCCTGCAGAGAAGCACCTCTCTGTTAACTCTTATCCACAACCTGAACTGGAAGCCAGCTACTCTGCTCTGCGCTGACAATGAATTTGCGCTTTAAAAACTACAACTAAATTAAGGAGAGGGATGAAACAGAGCCCGCACTGTAACACGTGTGTAGGGGTTACTGTGTGCGTGGATGTGCCTTGCCATGGAAACACGGGTATGAGGTCAGTCTTCTTGTCACTGCATGGGCATTGAGGACAGGACTGAGATGAGTGTATACCGTATTTGTAGAGGGTAACAAAAGACACAGTCTTATACTCACATATGTCATTCCAAAAGTAAATGAGCCTTGGATCACCAATCCAGAGTAAAGAAGAATACCACATGACACAAGCATGCCTCTATCCATTGTCAACGATAGCCTACATTCCAACTAAACAAATGTATCCTCTGACTCATAACAGGAGTTGATTATCACCAGGGAGGGTCCTTCATTTGAACTTCATAGACCTGTCATGTTGGTCATTGAGCATGATGGTTATAACTACATTACCAATGACTGGCCAATGCAGTTAGGTGCTGTCATAGCACATGCTTGTACATGAAAAACGACAGTGCTTATGAGACTGGAGAGGAGTACTGTACGTACTGTATAGGTCTGAAACTGCTTGATGAGACTGAGGAGTACTGTACAGTAGTGTATAGGTCTGAAACTGCTTGATGAGACTGAGAGGAGTACTGTACAGTACTGTATAGGTCTGAAACTGCTTGATGAGCTGAGGAGTACTGTACAGTACTGTATAGGTCTGAAACTGCTTGATGAGACTGAGAGGAGTACTGTACAGTAGTGTATAGGTCTGAAACTGCTTGATGAGACTGAGAGGAGTACTGTACAGTACTGTATAGGTTCTGAAACTGCTTGATGAGACTGAGAGGAGTACTGGTACAGTACTGTATAGGTCTGAAACTGCTTGATGAGACTGAGAGGAGTACTGTACAGTAGTGTATAGGTCTGAAACTGGAGCAGAGAAGATAGACTGGAATGACTGGTACAGGAGCAAGGACAGCACCGGAGCTTTAATCACAAACACATGTGGAACAGCGCAGGCTGATATGCCCCAGACGTGTGTGTGCGTGAGGGATTAAAACATATAATGTTATAGCTTCACAGTACAGTAACCATGGTGAAAAACACATAATCAAGTTATGCAATACGTTGCAACCTCCAAAATTATAGGTACAAATCAAACCATTGTGGATTGTTGTAACTGCTCCACAGTTTAGTGAAAGGGGGTCTCCTTGAAATGTTCACAAAAACAACAGCCAGCTTTCCTCAATAATGATATACAGTACATGGGATTTTATGGGCTCTATTTTCGGCTGGCGTTAAGGCGGCGCTAGTGTCAAACGCACGTTATTTTGCAATTTCATGATGCGCACTGGCATTTTCCAGCTCTAATGACAGGTTCGACAATTTACCTGTCTAACATCAGCACGCTTGCGCTCAAGTGGGAGAGGTYGAAATATTTGAGGCGTGTCCTTAAAAACTTGATCCAAAGTGCTAATTTCAGGCAGCGCTGGTAGGGATATTTTAGCTGTACGGTTATGGAGTTGGTGATGGCATGACTTTTGACAGCGGAAACGCAGCCTATCCAGCCGTGACGCACTGTGCCCATATGCGCATGGAAAAAATATGTTATTTTGGTGCCTGTATACTTTGTATTTAGAAACATAAAACACTAATGTTTWTCCCCCATTTAATTTTACTTGATTAAAAACCAAGCATAGCCTAGACCCTATATCAGTGCGAATGCTATGTATATATTTCCACATTGAAGCCAAACAATTACTTAGAACAATGTAAACTGCAAACAGGTTCAAGTTAACATACTGTATTTAGTAAAGATAAGATAGGTCTACATTTTGTTATTTAGTTGCTGTAAGCTATTTAACAAACTATAACAGACTAACGTTGGAATTGGAGTTGATTCAAGGCAATACATAAAATACCGTAAATAACCAAGCAACCATATATTTTTATCCTTGGAACGAGTTCTGATTGACCAGTTGTTGTTTTTTCATCACAACACAGCCCTTTCGCACCACCGCCAACACTGCGCCAATAATATTTGGTTGTGAAAATAGCAAAAAATATTTCTGACACCCCCGAACCTATACCGCTACTGCCAGCGCTTAGACTTACCACTGAGTTAGGTTAGTTCACATAGAGCCCTAAGTGTTTGGCTTCAATGTGGAAATATATACATAGCATTCACACTGATATAGAGGCCTYCTGTAAATTGCATTAAGGCTGAGCATGCCAAACTTTGTTAATAAGCAAGATTAAAATCATTATTGAGGGTGTAACTTTACTTTGCCATTATAGCATAGGCTATGTCTCATAATGCTCAGACATGTTTTTCTCAGAAACTGCACACTTTGTGCTATAACTTTGATTGCTGTCTGAGATCTTGAAAACAAATCAGTCAACTCCTGTTGGTCTGAGGGAAAATAAACAGCCATTTCTGTCGATTTCTTAAATACAGTTTTTCTCCCTCATACTCATGTACACTTGACCTAGCAGCACAAGCAATGAGGATTTGCCCTTGGGAATGAAAATTACTCATGGTTTGGCCACCATATGTGCCTTTTTTGTATTCCGGCATCCAACTTTCAGTGCTGGGTTAGAAACAAAATATGTACCGACTGAAGCAGTTTGAGTTAGACAGGATTAAGTTAGCCAGATTTGAGTAATCCAGGCTTGAGTTCACTTGCCTTGCTTATGGTGAGTGAGGTGAGCATGGATTGAGATTCTGGAAATATTTCCACAGGTGGAACTGCTGTGTAATGCAACTGAAATAGTGCTGTCAAATCCAATCTCAAACATGTACCCAATTGAGATACCAATCATTGTCTCACTGTTAGAGACACCTGAAACCCCACCTCTTTAAGGAATACCTAGGATAGGATAAAGTAATCCTTCTACCCCCCTCCCCCCCCCTTAAAAGAGTTAGATGCACTATTGTAAAGTGGTTGTTCCACTGGATATCATAAGGTGAATGCACCAATTTGTAAGTCGCTCTGGATAAGAGCGTCTGCTAAATGACTTCAATGTAAATGTAAATGTTATCACCTCCTTATAAGAAAACAGTCACTTGCCATAGCTTCTAAGACATAAAATATGGCTCAATTCATAATGTAGTTTCCCCTAGCGCCACTAAAGAATTGACTGCCGACCAGAAAAATTATACTTTCATAACACATCTGGCCAGATACGGTAAAGTTGCTTTGAATAGAGCAAAAATAAATCCCTATCATAGAATAAAAGGTAAGAAGAGGCTTGTGAATGGCTGTGGGCTTTTTGAMGAGGCTTATGAATAGCTGTGGGCTTTTTGAGGAGTCTTGAGAATGGCTGTGGGCTTTTTGAGGAGTCTTGTGAATAGCTGTGGGCTTCCAGAAGTGGAGGCTTATGAATGGTTGTGGGCTTCTTGAGGAGGCTTGAGAATGGCTGTGGACGTCCAGAAGAGGAGCCTTGTGAATGGCTGTGGGCTTCTTGAGGAGGCTTGAGAATGGNTGTGGGCTTCTTGAGGAGGCTTGAGAATGGCTGTGGACGTCCAGAAGAGGAGCCTTGTGAATGGCTGTGGGCTTCTTGAGGAGGCTTGAGAATGGCTGTGAACGTCCAGAAGAGGAGGCTTGTGAAATGTTCACTAAAATCAATGAACTTGAAATGGTGTAGTTCATGACTTTTTAGATAGTAAACACGATAAGGTCGAGTATAGATTAGTTAAAAGGTGAAGTACCGGTATCCGATAAGAGTGAGTAGAGTGTGTGCGTGTGGGTGTGTGTTGTGGGATGTTACTGGAACTTAACTCAAAGTCTATATACTCTGTGAGTACCTCTGTGGTGTGTGTATGTATGTGTGTGTGTTTGTATGTGTGTGTGTGTGTGTGTGTGTGTGTGTGTGTGTGTGTGCAGGGGGATGTTACTGGAACTTAACTCAAAGTCTATATACTCTAGTTCCAGTAACAACCCCTGCACACACACACAAATACTCACTCACTCACTCACACACACAATTTTCCACCAAAACATGATGTTCTCCCCACCGCCTGCCAACCAAAATGAAGAGTAAGGGAATAAAAACTCTTCGAAACAAATGCAAAAACGTTGTAAAATAATGAGTTCCATTATGCTATTATTAGAAAAAAGTTGTGCCAGCTATAAGCAGAGAAATGAAGAACGCTGTGGTGCTTGAACCTCCACAATGAAACAGAGGTGTGGATTAGATAGTCTGCTGGACTTTCAGCTCCTCTCCACATAGTTGCAAGGCAAGGGTTGAAAAGGAAATGGAAGAGGAGGCTCGCTAAGCGCATGGCTCTGTGCTGGTATCCAATGTGTCCATGTATGGCTTTCCCACTGCCCCTCTGTGTGTGACATACACAGGCCCTTGCGTTAAGGGCAGAACYGGCCTTGGGTTACTTTGTTTCCAACTGTTGGGAGCAGTGGGATATTTTTCACGACTTATTCACTGGTTCTGATGTAAGTAAAAGGCAGAGGAAAAGAACAAGAGCTCAGTGTGCCTCCCCCTTGAGGTTGGTTATACTCACACAGAGTATGTGTAAAACTGTTTCTACAAGGCTATGTGGGGAGTTTTTATGTTCAGAAAGGAAAGGGCCTTCCCCAAACTGTTGCCAAAAAGTTGGAAGCACAGAATCGTCTAGAATGTCATTGCATGCTGTAGCATTAAGATTTGGAACTATGCATTGGGGCAGGTAGTATTCTCCTGGCATCCGCCAAACCTGCTGTGTCTGCAGACATAGCCCCAAACAAACAAAAACCGACTCTCTGAGAAATAGTGCACAACTGGTAAATAGTCGCTTATAGATTATGTCAATCAGTCAGGTGGCTAGCTGCTGGCAGAGACTTCTATTGAAGTAACGTTGAAGGGCTCTGGCTAGTATTACTTACTCAACTAGAAGGATGAAGTAAGAAGCTAATATTAAATGGAGCCTACCTCAGCAGGAGCAAAATATACGCAACTAAGTTCTCATAATAACTTTGCTTTACAGAGAGTAGGCTACTGAGACAGACAATGATGTGGCGCTCAGTAGTGAAGCTGGGGCAGGCTGCAATGCATGCAGGAGAAGCAGAAGAGACAGAAAGAGAGGTTAGTAAAGTGGTTCCCAAACTTGCCCCATGTTGGGTCCCCTGATTAAATCGGTACTAATCTTATCTAACAAGTTAGGGCGAAAAAAGAGATATGTTTCAAATTGAACATCTCCACATGGCCTATCTTTTCTATAGGCCTATATAAAAATGCAATCAAAARGCAAACAATACAGTAAAAACAAAAACGTCATACATTTTTTGTTTCGCCACTGATGCTACATGTCAGTGTGAATCATTTATCATATTTCCCCCTTTCAGCAATATAACATTACAAATGTATAGCTAGTTGGCAGCCAAGGTYATAACGGTTGGGATAATTTTTGCTTGTTTTGGCTGTTCTCCAAATAGCATTTAAAAGTGTTTTTATTGTATAGAAATGCAATAAATGAGGTTCAACCCCCACCTGCTGGGTTCAAATACATGTGTTCAAATACTCAGCCCAAAACAAGTACTTAGATATATTATAGATATAAAATCCCATGTTTAGGGGGTCTGCATGGTTCTGGTACCAGTTCCGACCGTCATTCTTTCTTATACATCGATCTGTGGACACCGTAGATCAAAATGGCTTGCATTGAGCAATAGCCCTGGTTCCCACATAGTAGTATATTTTTGCGTCTGTGTGATGTATGATTTGAAATCTGAAACCACTTGAAGCTGGGATGTCCCTCCTACCATTTAATTCCGACTGTCTATTAACTGCTGGGTGAACCGTACATCTCAGCCACCGACAAAGCACATGCCTGCAACCCGTACATGGTAGTGTAGCAGGAGAGAGTGGTTTCGTCATTGTAGTACATTCAGAGATTTGTTTATAGCCATTCATCTAAAATAATTCATAGATTTTAAACAGAAAACACTTTCTGTTTGTCATAGACGGGCGAGATTAGTATGAGACGAGTTCCTAACGAGTTCAGGAAGCTAAGCTAAAGCTCTGTGTGACATTCACAGCGGTGGGGGCAGACGTTTTGATCGAGAGACCTTTAGAAAATATGCACATTTTCTCTAACACTAAATATACAAATATGTATTTTACAGTTATATGGAAGGTGAAATCGTATAGTTAGTCATTTATAAATTGATTATACTATATTTTGTCACAAGCCGGCTCATAGCCTGTGACAAAAATGAGGGGACACGAACAACAGGTATAGGCCAATTAAAAGTGTTCTTTATTATAAACAAAACTATTAACTTTAAACTAAGAAAAAGGAATGAGGTGTGGAAGTATCATAATGTAAGGTGTATGTAAAGTGCATGGATGCGTGAATCTGTGTGTGTGAATATGACTGAGTGAAAACTATGCAAAACTACAAAGGAACAAACAAAAACATGATRATACCTGGAGGAGCAGAGAGAGAGAGGTGATTAGTGAAACAGTTTATAAATACCCTGAGCCCAGGTGACTCCAATCACTAACGACCCTCCTCTGCCTGCAGGAGGAACCGCCCCCTGCACTGCAGAGGAGGAGCCGTGACAATTTAGAAAAGCATATAACTAATTTCAAGCCTTATTCATTCAGTTTTGTAGAGTAGGAAATATATTTCCTATTTTTATCATATTTGTACTGTATACTTGAGCTTGTGTCCTGTGACTACATCTCAGCAATGTATAACTATTTTTACCAGAAAGGTGAGATTTCAGCCTTTCTTGGAGTATGCAGCATTACTAGTTATTGTTTATGGCCCTCTCATGGTAAATAATAACTTTTGGGGATTACGTAGATTATATTTTAGATTACATGTAGTTACATTTAAGAGGTTTTAAGTATTTGAAAGTCTACCTGTATTTGAGAGTATTTTCAAAGCTTATTTTAAATACTATTTTCAAATACCTGGGTTAAATGCATGGGAGTGTATTTGAGTCAGTACAAAACTCCTCCCACCTAAACCAGGGCTTGTTCTCCCCACTTCTATCTCTCAGACACAGACAGTATAGGAGTATCATGGCAAGAACTGTCCGACTAGCTTCTACCCCCAGACCATCAGAATGCTGTATAGCCACTAGACAGCTACCTGCTCCCCCTGTCCCCCTCCTGCACCTCGGACATCCTACCTCCCCCCCTTACCTTGCCCCCACCCCCAATGGACGTTTTTCATTGCTACAGTTGTGAATGTATATATTTTATTATTATTATTAGAATTTGTATTATTGTCTCATTCACTTCTCTTTTTTTGACCTGCACTGTTGGAGCTCGGAGCATAAGAATTTAGCTTTACCCTGCGATGACATTGGCGATCCTGTGCATATGACTAATGAACTCATCTAATCTAATCTACCCACCTCTTGGTGGCCACACACCTCATTCAATGTAATCAACCAGATCACATTCACCTGAAAGAGGCAGGGCTATGCCTTTAAATGCCCCCACCTGCAATCCTTAGCCTCTTTTGAACCAACCCAACATGGAACCCTAGAGATGTGTTATTGACTGTGAGTGTCGTATGAATGTGGTGTGTGGTGGCCAAGGCTATGGCTGCGTTTACACAGGCAGCCCAATTATGATATTTTTTTCACTCATTTGTCTTTTGACCAATCAGATTATCTCTGAAAAGATCTGTGATTGGTCAAAAGAACAAGTAGTGGAAAAAATATCAGATATGGGCTGGCTTGCTTGGCTGCCTGCGTAAATGCAGCCAATGCAATCCCTTTGTATTGTAAATGTAGCCTGGACTGTTTGATTTAAAGAGTACTTCTTTAACGTATTGATGTTTGAATGATTGTTGTGCATACTATTGCAATTGTTTGTGTCACATTCTGACCATAGTTCTTGTGTGTTTTGCTTGTTTTAGTGTTGGTCAGGACGTGAGCTGGGTGGGCATTCTATGTTGTGTGTCTAGTTTGTCTAGTTATATGTTTGCGCTATATGGTTTCCATCAGAGCAGTGTGTTGTGTTGCTCTGTTGGATCCATATGTATAGTTATTTTTGTTTGGGTTTAATGGGTGGTTTTCCTTTTTGTGTTTTCGCTGCACCCAGCTATACTGTATCAGGTTTTGCACACTTTTGTATTTTGTATGTGTTAAGATGTTCAGCGTTTATCGTTTTATTATATGTGACGCACTGGCATCGCTGCTGTTGGTCGATCCGTACACCTCTCTTCTCGAGAGAGGAAGGCTGCCGACAGAACCCCACAAACTCGACCAGCCAGCGTGCTACGGGCGCACTGAGCCGCAGGCAGTAGTTCGGACTGAATGGGGAGGACGAGTGATGCAAAAGCACCTGCGCAGCCGAGATGTCGCCCCCTAAAGCGAGCTGGACGCAGCAAATAGCAGACGGCAATAATGAGGCCGCTGAGCAAGGCAGAGCGGCTGAAGCCCGAGAGGCTCCCAAAAAATTTTGGGGGGGGGGGCTTAAAGGGGGGTGGTAGCTGGGTTAGGTAGAAGTTGAGCCAATCCCCCTGCTTACCGTAAGGAGCAAGGAATGAACCAGAGCCAGTTAGCGCGTATTGGAGTGAGCGAAGTAGAGACTGTGAAGATCTAATGGAATTGAGGAGAGAAAATAAGGAATCTTGGTTTGGTGCATGAGACAACGCCCGACGGAGCATGGCGAATTTGATGTCACTCTCCATACTCTCCTAGTCGGCTAGCCGTATGGGATAGACTTGCCGCTTCACGCAGCCAGGTCCTCCTGTGCCTTGCCTAAGGCCTCATCCTTGGCCGCTCGCGCCCACTCTCTGTCAGCCCCATGCACCCAGCCTCCAGTTCAAGCCACCCGCACTCGCCTTGAGGTGCTGCACTCAGCCCATACCATCGGTGCCAAACACCACGCACGCTTCCGTGCGTTCTCAGAACCTTGTTCCTTCCTCCATGACACTTTCCTTTGGTATCTCCAGACCGGTACCAACAAGTTCGTCACACGGCACCAAGCCATCCTTGTGTCGTCTCCAGAAAGCCCTGTACGCACTGTTCCTTCCCCAACTCGCCCTGAGTGCGTTCCCTCAGCCTGTACAGCCAAGTCTTGTTGACCGACGCACAGGCCTATACGTGCCGCTTGGAGTCCCAGTGTGCCCTGGTTCCTGTTCCACGCAGAACTCGCCCAATGGGTCGTTCCAGTCTGTACCACCATTTCCGGACACCACGACCGGCCCTACTGTGCGCCTCAGCAGGTTGAGCGACGTCAGTTCAGGAGCCGGCTTAGAGGCTGAGCCATCCGCCTGTTCAGGCGTCGCTGAGCTGACTGCCCTGCCTCAGCGTTGTCTAGCGGCTGCCTGGCCCAGCGCGTCTGAGCTGCTCCCGCATCTAGCTGCTGCCTGCCAGCGCCATCTGAGCTGCTGTCCCAGGTGCTTGCGCAGCGCCATCTGAGCTGCCGCCTGCAGCCCATCTGAAGCTGCCTGCCTGCCCTAGCGCATCTGACTCCGCCTGCCGCCCAATTCTGATGCCTCCCGCCATCATAGAGCTGCCATTCAGATGACCTCTGAGCTACTCTCTGTCCTGAGCTACCGTCTCGTTCGGAGCTGTCTCCTCAGTCTGATGGGGCCTTATGTGAGGTTCCTAGGCCAATGGTCGCGCGTAGGGCACACTCAAAGCGCTAAAGGGGACAAGACAATGGTGGATGGTGTCGCTCTCCACGCCGGAGCCGCACCGCGCGACAGATGCCCACCACACTCCACTAGAGATTTTAGGTGGTGCGTTCGGAGTCTCCACTCAGGAGAGGGGTTACTTCTGCCACGTTTTGTACTAGTTCTTTGTGTGGTAGAGTACTGTGGGCATTCTATGTTGTGTGTCTAGTTTGTCTGTTTCTATGTTTGGCCTAATATGGTTCTCAATCAGAGGCAGGTGTGTTGTGTTGTCTCTGATTGGGAATCATATATAGGTGYCTTGTTTTGTGTTGGGGTTTYTGGGTGGTTGTTTCCTGTCTTTGTGTTTTCGCTGCACCAGCTAGGACTGTATCGGTTTGCCACATTTTGTTATTTTGTATCGTGTTAAGTGTTCACTGTTTTATCGTTTTATTAAATATGTTGAGCACTGGCTACGCTGCGTGTTGGTCCGATCCCTGTTACATCCTCTCTTCTCGTGAAGAGGAGGAAGGCTGCCGTTACAGTTTGCTACAGTAATAAAAAATAGCATCTAAACATTTTATTAAAGTATTTTCATTAATGCACATACAGTGGGGCAAAAAAGTATTTAGTCAGCCACCAATTGTGCAAGTTCTCCCACTTAAAAAGATGAGAGAGGCCWGTATCAAAGTTTGTGGCTTTAATTTCATTTTTTATGAAAGTATAAATGATTAACTCCTATTACACGATTAGGCCTATATGTATACTGTTCATATATAATGTATATCTCATAATTCAACTATAATATGACATGATGGAATGGGGCTATTTAGATATATTTCACACATACAGTGCCTTTGGAAAGTATTCAAACCCCTTGACTTTTTCCACCTTTTGTTATGTTACAGCCTTATTCTAAAATGAATTAAATAAAACATTTATCAGCAATCTACACACAATACCCCATAATGACAAAGCAAAGAGGTTTTTAACGTAAGTTTTCAGAACCTTTGGTATGAGACTCGAAATTGAGCTCAGGTGCATCCTGTTTCCATTGATCATCCTTGAGATGTTTCTACAACTTGATTAGAGTCCACTTGATTAGTCAGGATTGAGGCAAAGATGAACGGAGCAAAGCACAGAGAGATCCTTGAGCGCTACAGAGCTGCTACAGAGCGCTCAGGACCTCAGACTGGGGTGAAGGTTAACCTTCCAAAAGGACAACGACTCTAAGCACACAGCCAAGACAACGCAGGAGTAGCTTCGGGACAAGTCTCTGAATGTCTTTGAGTGGCCCAGTCAGAGCCTGGACTTGAACCCGATCGAACATCTCTGGAGAGACCTGAATATAGCTGTGCAGCAACGCTCCCCATCCAACCTGGCAGATCTTGAGAGGATATGCAGAGAAGAATGGGAGAAACTCCCCAAATACAGGTGTGCCAAGCTTGTAGCGTCATACCCAAGCAGACTTGAGGCTGTAATCGCTGCCAAAGGACCTTCAATAAAGTTCTGAGTAAAGGGTCTGAATACTTATGTAAATGTAATATTTAATATTTTATTTTAATAAATTAAACATTTCTAATAAACTGTGTTTGCTTTGTCATTATGGGGTGMTGTGTGTAGATTGAGGGGGGGAAACGATTTAATGAATTTTAGAATTGTCACGTTCATTATAAGGAGTGGACCAAGATGCAGCGTGGTATGTTGCCATCCTTTTATTTGGAAGAGAAAACTTAAAGAACAAAAACAATAAAGCACCTAAATGAAACGTGAAGCTACAATGCAGTGCAGAAGCAACTACACACAAGCATAATCAAGATTCCACAAAGCACAAAAGCGGAAATGGCTGCCTAAATATGATCCCCAATCAGAGACAACGATAAACAGCTGCCTCTGATTGGGAATCATACCAGGCCAACATAGATATATAATTCCCCTAGATAACCCACCCTTAATCACACCCCGACCTAACCAACATAGAGAATTAACAGCTCTCTATGGTCAGGGCCTGACAAGAATAAGTCTGTAATGTAACAAAAAGTGTTCTAGTGGTGACCCGTCATTCAGGGCAGGTGGGGCTCGTTTTGAGCTCCACATTTTTAACAAAATGTTTTGTTTTTGGGGGGGGGGGGCATGCCTGTTAAGGGGCTCTTTTCCAAGTTTAAAATTATAAACATCCAACATTGGCCATGCAGTCAATTATTATATACATAGGGAAGTCATTAGGGAATACAGTTAACAAATTCTTATTTAAAACGACAACCCACTGTTCCCCGGTAGGCTGACTGCCTTGTTCAGGGGCAGAACAACAGATTTTTACCTTGTCAGCTCGGGGATTCGATCCAGCAACCTTTCGGTTACTGGCCCAACGCTCTAACCACTAAGCTACCTGCCGCCCCAATGAAGCAACTCGGAACTGCAAAAACTTGACTTCAGTGAGTTCAAGACACTAGGAAGTTGGGAATAAACAAGCTCCGACTGGGAAAATACATTTTGAATGGTCATCCAACTCGGAATTGTAATTCCGGCCTCTTTCTAGAGTTACGACCTGAAGATCAATGACGTCATCATGATTCAACCTTGTTTTTTCCCCCTGTGCTCCCATTTGTTTTAAAAGCACCATAAATACAGAGAATGCCAGACTTTGATAACAAAATTTGCCCATGAAGGGCCACCTTCCTGTTCAAATGAGCACAGAACAACAAGGTGAGTCCAAAAATGTATTGTATGCTGCTGCATAAATTATGTAATATGCAAGGGAGATATGCGTACTGTAGCTAAGAATACTAAGTGTATGTTGTGTAGTAAGATATTAGTAGCCCATGTGCCTCAACCTTATAATTTGGTCTAGTTACCCCTCTTAATTTCGCCTATGTTCTGACTTGCTGGTGCACATATAGTCTATAACCTGTTTTAGAGAAATGTAATCATTGAATATTGTAAGAGCTTTCATTGTCTGCTCATATGCCCCCTTTATTTATCCTACAGTTCTGACTTGGTGTACAGGGAGAACACTTAGAACGGCCCATGTTCTGAATTCTGTCATTGTACATTTCAAAAGTGCTAAACAAATAGTTATATTGACTACGTCCATCCTAGCTCGCTCATTAACGTCTTAATTGAAATTACGGATTGCCTCTTATCTACTTGTCATCCCCTTATGCCATAGTTTGTACATCTCAATTGTCATTAAAAAACACATTTGTCAGCCATATCAGCTACATGTTTTCTTAAAAGGTAGTAAATGAGGCTGAATGAACTGTTTTTCTGCCAGACAAGGCTCCTCTGATAGCCACGTGTAACAGTGGTAAGATGTTGGGACTGCTGTTGGGACAGCTTTATGTAGGCCATAACAATTTGTTGCCACCGTTTGTCACCGTTATAGTGCAATTAATGTATTGTTTAGTGTTGTGTTGTGACTTTGCTGGTATACATCCCACTTTTTTTCTCCCCACCAAGATTTACATGCTAAAATCGCCACTGAAGTGTTCAAATACTCATACTACCTCACTCTTTACTGTAACCCCGATGAGTTTACTGTAACCCCTCACTCTTTACTGTAACCCCGATGAGTTTACTGTAACCCCGAAGAGTTGAATACACACACACACACACGCACACACACATGCACTAAGGTACTGATTTACTGTGGATATAAACAGAGCAGATCTGTGGACACTCTTCAATTCCTGGGTTTTGATGTCAGCGATTCCTCTATAACCCCAAGCAAAACAATCCATAACCACAACCCATCTATAACCCTAACCAAAACAATCCACATGCTGCAGGGGTTTGGATTTGAACGAGAGATTTGAGGTTCAACTCCTGGGGCTACTTCACTCTACTGTTGAGTCTTTAAACATGCTTACGGTATTAATGTCCTGTTATTTGAGATTATAACATAAACTAAATTGGAAGCAGACAATGGCGTTCTTTTCTGATACAGTATTGCCCCTCTGTGGCTGAAATAGATATAACCTAATGGTCCAAAACTAAACCACACGAATAACAATACTGGACACTATGGAACGCAAAGCTTTTATCATCTCATCCTGGAATATACAAGGTCTGAGGTCATCTGCCTTTGACCTAAAGAGCAGGAACCCAGACTTCACCAAATAAACATGGTATACATTGTTGCCCTCTAGGTTACAGTGAGCTGGAAGTCAAATCCACCAAACTACCAGGAGTGAAACATTGAAAAGGCTCAGGGGGTATGCAAATTTGGTATAGATCAGACATAACCCACTCAGTTCAATTAATAAAAACAGGAGCATTTTACATCTGTGTGCTACCTATATCCCCCCAATAGAATCCCCATACTTTAATAATGACAGCTTCTCCATCCTAGAGGGGAGATCAACCACTTCCAGGCCCAGGGACATGTACTAGTCTGTGGTGACCTAAATGCCAGAACTGGACAAGAACCTGACACTCTCAGCACACAGGGGGACAAACACCTACCTGGAGGTGACAGTATTCCCTAACCAATATGCCCCCCGAGCAGGGTTGGGCAAGTTACTTTCTAAATGTAATCCGTACAGTTACTAGTTGCTTGTTCAAAATTGTAATCAGTAGCGTAACTTTTGGATTACCCAAACTCAGTAACYTCCAATCTGATTACATTCAGTTACTTTTAGATTACTTTCCCCTTAAGTGGCATTAGAAGAAGAAAATAAATGTATGTTAGCAATTGTAATTACATCTATTGCAGGATAAAATAATATGATTAAATTATATATTTATATTTAAAATCCAAAGTCTATCACTATTCCAGTCATTCCAATAAATGTCATACACCTTGATCTTCAAGAATAGGATTTGAAAATATGGAAGTATAGATTAGCCAAATTGTTTTACCTGAGCATAACCCCAAAACTAAGGACATTAACCAGCCCTACTCTGTTGTTTATAATTTTGTGGTCATGGAGGACTGATTGGACTSATTGATTCCAGTTGAAAAATAAATGCTGCGCTCATGGAATGGCATGCTTTGAGGACTTCTGAAAAGCGCTGTTTACATGTGAAAAATGAATGCCATATGCTGCATTTGCTATAGGCCTATTGTTGACCTTTTTGTTGGTGACACTTTGATATCTTGATAATATGCAGCTGTTTAAAGGGCAAATCCACAGATGAAACAATAAATTAAACAAAAAAACAGATGCCCTGCCTCTGTTTTAGTAAAAAGCTGAGGGTTGGGCCTGAAGTTGGGCCTGAAGAAATGTAACTACTCTCAGATTTATATATTTACATCCATGATATCAAAGTTATTGTTTTAACCATGTTATGAGGCTTTACATTGGTTGTTTACATGCACAATGTTTACAAAAATTGGAGTGAAACAATGTTCTATATTGTAGAATAATAGTGAAGATATCAAACTATGAAATAACACATATGGAATCATGTAATAATCAAAACAGTGTTAAACAAATCAAAATATATTTTATATTTGAGATTCTTCAAAGTAGCCACCCTTTGCCTTGATGACAGCTTTGCACACTCTTGGCATTTTCTCAACCAGCTTCATGAGGAATGCATTTCCAACATTCTAGAAGGAGTTCCCACATATGCTGAGCACTGTTTGGCTGCTTTTCCTTCAATCTGTGGTCCAACTCATCCCAAACCATCTCAATTGGGTTGACGTCAGGTGATTGTGGAGGCCAGGTCATCTGATGCAGCACTCCATCACTCTATGTCTTGGTCAAATAGCCCTTACACAGCCTGGGGGTGTTTTGGGTCATTGTCCTGTTGGGAAAAAAATTATAATCCCACTAAACGCAAACCAGATGGGATGGCGTATCGTTGCAGAATGCTGTGGTATCCATGCTGGTTAAGTGTGCCTTGAATTGTAAATGAATCACTGACAGTGTCACCAGCAAAGCACCACACACCATCACACCTCCAATGCTTCCCACAGTTGGCTGGATGTCCTTTGGGTGGTGGACCATTCTTGATACAAAACGGTGTGCCTAGCACCTACTACCAAACCCAGTTCATATCCACTTAAATATGTTGTCTTGCCCATTCACCCTCTGAATGACACACGTACACAGTCCATGTCTCATGTCATCTTAATGTTTTGTGCATTTGGAAAGTATTCAGACCCCTTGACTTTTTCCACATTTTGTTACGTTACAGCCATGTTCTGAAATTGATTAAATATTGACAAAGCCAAAACATGTTTTTACAAAACGCAAATATCACATTTACATAAGTATTCAGACCCTTTACTCAGTACTTTGTTGAAGCACCTTTGGCAGCAATTACATCCTTGAGTCTTCTTGGGTATGACGCTACAAGCTTGGTACACCTATATTTGGTAAGTTTTTTCCATTCATCTCTGCAGATCCTCTCAAGCTTTGTCAGGTTGGATGGGGAGCGTCGCTGCACAGCTATTGTCAGGTCTCTCCAGAGATGTTCGATCGGGTTCAAGTCCAGGCTCTGGTTGGGCCACTCAAGTAGATTCAGAGACTTGTTCTGAAGCCACTCCTGCGTTGTCTTGGCTGTGTGCTTAGGGTCGTTGTCCTGTTGGAAGGTGAACCTTCACCCCAGTCTGAGGTCCTGAGCACTCAAGCAGGTTTCATCAAGGATCTCTCTGTACCTTGCTTCGTTCATCTTTCCCTTGATCCTGACTAGTCTCCCAGTACCTGCCACTGAAAAACATCCCCACAGCATGATGCTGTCACCACCATGTTTCACCGTAGGGATGGTGCCAGGTTTCCTCCAGAGGTGACACTTGGCATTCTGCCCAAAGAGTTTAATCTTGGTTTCATCAGACCAGAGAATCTTGTTTCTCATGGTCTGAGAGTCATTTAGGTGCCTTTTGGCAAATTCCAAGCGGGCTGTCATGTGCCTTTAACTGAAGAGTGGCTTCCGTCTGGCCACTCT
This sequence comes from Salvelinus sp. IW2-2015, assembly GCF_002910315.2. Taxonomy (NCBI): domain Eukaryota; kingdom Metazoa; phylum Chordata; class Actinopteri; order Salmoniformes; family Salmonidae; genus Salvelinus; species Salvelinus sp. IW2-2015. Next base: position 45,211,944 of record NC_036851.1, on the reverse strand, counting down.
ACCATAAAGGCCTGATTGGTGGAGTGCTGCAGAGATGGTTGACTTTCTGGATGGTTCTCCCATCTCCACAGATAAACTCTGGAGCTCTGTCAGAGTGACCATCGGGTTCTTGGTCACCTCCCTGACTAAGGCCCTTCTCCCCCGATTGCTCAGTTTGGCCAGGCTGCCAGCTCTAATAAGAGTCTTGGTGGTTCCAAACTTCTTCCATTTAAGAATGATGGAAGCCACTGACAGACATTTTTTGGTATCCTTCCCCAGATCTGTGCCTCAACACAATCCTGTCTCGGAGCTCTATAGACAATTCCTTCAACCTCATGGCTTGGTTTTTGCTCTGACATGCACTGTCAGTTGTGGGACCTTATATAGACAGGTGTGTGCCATTCCAAATCATGTCAAATCAATTGAATTTACCACAGGTGGACTCCAATCAAGTTGTAGAAACATGTCAAGGATGATCAATGGAAACAGGATGCACCTGACCTCAATTTCATGTCTCATAGCAAACAGCCTGAATACTTATGTAAATAAGTTATTTCTGATTTTATTTTTAATACATTTACTAAAAATTCAAAAAAAACTGTTTTGGCTTTGTCATTATGGGGTATTGTGTGTAGATTGCTGAGGATTTTTAAAAATATAATCCATTTTAGAATAAGGCTGTAACGTAACAAAATTTGGAAAAAGTCATTGGGTCTGAATACTGTACTTTCCAAAGGCACTGTAACTAAGGCTGGGAATGTCAATACAATCAAACTAGCAAGGGCAATGATCACAAGTCAGTCATAATGTGGCTCATAGGCTAGCATATCTATTTATGTAGCAAGCTTAGAACACAGAGCTAGCTAGCGGCTAGGAGGATGTCATGCCATTGGAGGAGTGGGTGAGTGACTGACTTTATCCCCTCATATTGTTTTTTCGATGGCTATACACAGCTAGAGATGCAGCTGTAATCTGGTTAGCTAGAAAGAACTTGAACGACTGTTAACTGTTATCCAGTTATCCACTTGAATAACTGTTATCCAGTTAGGATATCTCTTGCGTTCACAAACTCCGATCTACTATCTACTCCGATTTCAGAACACTCTCGTCTGAGTATGCCAGAGCACAGAACAACTGATGAATTTCTGAATGTGCATTACTAACTGAATATGACCGGTATCAGAAAACGTAGGCATAAAAAGTCATAGTTAGTCAAGAACGCTCTAGATAACATGTAAACAGCCTAACCAGCTCTGCTGCTGCGAGTAAAATGGTCAGTGTGAGGTGTTCTCTCATTTGTGTCTGGAAGTAGCTTTAGCCATTTAGCTTGGGTGTTTGGTTGGGACAAGCATGCATTGGCAGGCAATTGACAGCCAACTAGCTGAAAAAGTTTGAGAGGGTTTATCTAATGTTCCTTCGTTCGATTTTAGCTCATCTTGCTCTGGCTAGCATTAATTGTCAATCTTGTTGTTGTTGATGTGCATAACTGAAGGATAGAGAGTCTACCTTTTCATGGTTGTTTGATCAATAGGACTCAAATGTAAGAGGACTCCGTGGTATTTACATATTTGCAGAAATCCATTCAGGTGTATTTTGTAGCTTTTGGTGAATGCGTTGTAATGATCTAAAGTCACGCTGTTGCAACTACCTGTAAACACAAAGTCCAGTTCAAAGTGAATGATGGCAGGCCTGTGTGGCAAATGGCTTGTTTGTATAAAGGCCTACTGTAGTTCTGATTGGCTATAGCGCACAGCACTGGTCTGTGTAGACTCCGGTCCTGGACAAGACAGATGTTTTTATTCGGTTTTATTTGCTGCAGTGTCTATTAATTGTCCAAATGCACTGCTGCTTTCCCACTCTATATTACTATAGAATTTTCACAAATGCATTAGTATACGTAATTCCCAAACATTCTTAGAATTTATGAAAACGTGAAAAATTACCATATCTAAGTGGTCACGTGTAAGTTTTTTTTTTTTAAGTATCATATTCTTCCTGGGGGTGTATATGACCAGATTTTAATTAGATTTTTTTTGCTAAAATGCTTTCAGTTCCACTTTAAATTAAATAATTTTTCACACACACATGTTATTATCAAAGAGATGGCTAACAGCAGCAAGCGCGCTGCAATAAAAAACACTGTTCCACTCACCAGATGGTGATCATTTGAAACTTAACTTCTTGTTGAAAGTTATTCTTAAAAAGAGCTAAGCTAAAAAATGTAAACTAGCCGACAACAAAAGCTAGCTAGCTAGACCATGGGAAAACTACTGCTCGCTATTGCGCAGTGACATGTTGGCCTTCAAGAAGGCAGAAGTTTTCATAAGTTTTTGTAAAAACGGTCGCCCATTAAGTCAAAATATGATTGATTGATTCCACTGTCACTCCAGAATGTTGCCCTAATACAGTTGAACGGCAAATGCCTTTATCTAGCTTCTGATGGCATAGCCAATTAATGACTTAGCCAGCTAGATTTATCCCCCCAGAGACCAGCAAGGAAAAATCCTGATTGGATATTTTTTCTCTTCATCGTTAACCCTTTCCTTTCCAACAAAAACTGAAGTAATTAGGGCCTCCCGAGTGGCGCAGTGGTCTAAGGCACTGCATCACAGTGCTTGAGGCATCACTACAGACCTAGGTTCTTTCCCAGGCTGTGTCACAACCGGCCATGACCTGGAGTCCCATAGGGTGGCGCACAATTGTCCCAGTGTGGTCCAGGTTAGGGGAGTGTTTGGCCTGAGGGGCTTTACTTGGCTCATCGCACTCTAGCGACTCCTTGTGGCAGGCCGGACGCCTGCAGGCTGACTTTGTCGTCAGTTGAACGGTTTTTCATTTGAAACATTGGTGTGGCTGGCTTCCGGGTTAAGTGGGCGGGTGTTAAGAAGCGCGGTTTGGCAGGTCATGTTTAGGAGGATGCATGACTTGACCTTCGCCTCTCCCTAGCTTGTTGGGGAGCTGCAGCAATGAGACAAGATCGTAATTGGATTGCAATTGGATATCACAAAATTGTGGAGGAAAAGGGGGTGTACAAAAATAAATAATAATACAAACTGAAGAGATTAAATCAGAACATAATTGAAAATAATAATATAATTATCATAATTATAATCATTATTTTATAAATCCTTAGCCCTTCTCTGAAGGTGTAGAAGGCCCATTGTTCTCCACTGTGTTTGGGTTAGTAATAATTTGTAGAGTGGCTCTATTTTCCCTCAGTATGTATTTGTTCACTATTCTGACTGTCTAAAGAATCCACATGTTCTGAAATATGAACACAGAAATACTGGACATTTTGAACTCTTATTACGGTGGTGATTTGACACAATTACAATCATGGTCTTGAATTGGACTCACATTTTTCTGGTCTTGGTCATGACTCTGACWCGATTTGRTCTGGTCTTGGTCTTCAATCGGTCTCGCTTTAGGTGGTCTCGAACACAACACTGCTATGTACAGACTCAGTGAGCATAGCATTGCTATTAAAAGAGGTCTTCTCAAGCGAAGACAGGATGTGTGCCCACTGTCCACAAAATGAGGTGGAAACTGAGTGGCACTTCCTATCCTTCTGCCAAATGTATGACCACATTAGAGATGTATATTTCCCACAGATCACACGGACCCACAATGAATTTGAAAACAAATCAAACGTTGATAACCTCCCATATCTGTTAGGCAAAATATCGTACTGTGAAGTCACAGCAGCAAGATTTGTGGCCCATTGCCATGAGAAAAGTGCAACCAGTGGAGCACAAAACATTGTAAATACAACCAATATTTATCTGTATATTTATCTTCCCCCACTATTTGTACAACAGCTATTTGTACATCGCTAAAATACATAGCTGATAATATAAAACTTGAAATGTATTTATTTAATTGGAATCCTTTTTGAGTGCAAAACAGCTTCTACCCCAAGCCATAAGACTCCTGAATAGCTAATCAAAGGGCTACCCAGACCACCCTTTTACGCTGCTGCTACTCTCTGTTTATTATTTACATTACATTTAAGTCATTATCTATGCATTGTCACTTTAACTCTACCTACATGTACATATTACCTCAATTACCTCGACTAACCGGTGCCCCCGCACACTGACTCTGTACCGGTACCCCCTGTATAATGCCTCGCTATTGTTATTTTACTGCTGCTCTTTAATTATTTGTTTCTTTTATTTTTTATGAACACTTATTTTTCTTAAAACTGCATTGTTTGTTAAGGGCTTGTAAGTTAGCATTTCACTGTAAGGTCTACACTTGTTGTATTTGGCGAATGTGACAAATAAAAATTGACTTGATTTGAAAATTAGATTTGATTTGGCTGGAGTCTTTGGCAATATTTAGGGCCTTACTCTAACACCGCCTGATATAGAGATCCTGGACAGCAGGAAGCTTGACCACAGTGATGTACTGGGCCATACACGCTACCCTCTGTAGTGCCTTGCGGTCGGAGGCCGAGCAGTTGCCATACCAGGCAGAGATGCAACCAGTCAGGATGCTATCGATGGTGCAGCTGTATGACTTTTTGAGGATCTGAGGACCCATGCCAAATATGTTCAGTCTCCTGAGGGGGTTTATTGTGTGTAGGCRAGTGACAACAACAAAAAAATAGCAATTTAATACATTTTAAATTCAGGCTGTAACACAACAAAATGTGGAAAAAGTCAAGGGGTGTGAATAGCTTCTGAAGGCCCTTTAACATCCAGCCTGTCAGACCATTGTTGTCCCTCTGTGGCTGAAATAGATATAACATCCAGCTTGTCAGACCAGTGTTTCCCCTCTGTGGCTGAAATATATGTAATATCCAGGTTGTCAGACCAGTGTTGCCTCTCTGTGGCTGAAATATATGGGTCATATCCAGGTTGTCAGCCAGTGTTGCTCTCTGTGGCTGAATAGATATAACATCCAGCTTGTCAGACCAGTGTTGCTTCTCTGTGGCTGAAATAGATGTAACATCCAGGTTGTCAGACCAGTGTTGCTTCTCTGTGGCTGAAATAGATGTAACATCCAGGTTGTCAGACCAGTGTTGTCCCTCTGTGGCTGAAATAGATGTAACATCCAGCTTGTCAGACCAGTGTTGCCTCTCTGTGGCTGAAATAGGATATAACACCCAGCTTGTCAGACCAGTGTTGTCCCTCTGTGTCTGAAATAGATATAACATTCAGGTTGTCAGACCAGTGTTGCCCCTCTGTGGCTGAAATAGATGTAACATCCAGCTTGTCAGACCAGTGTTGCCTCTCTGTGGCTGAAATATATGTAACAAAAACCTGTCAGACCAGTGTTGTCCCTCTGTGGCTGAAATATATGTAACAAAAACCTGCCAGACCAGTGTTGTCCCTCTGTGGCTGAAATCCAATTGTTGCCAATTCAAGTGTTTGGTGAAACACAAATATATATTTAAGGTCCCACAGTTGACAGTGCATGTCAGAGCAGAAACTTTACCATGAAGTCCAAGGAACTGTCCGATGTTCTCCAAGATATAATTTGATGAGGCATATAGCCAAGTAATCCAAGATGGTGTAGCAGTCGGACGTGTGTTTGTCTTGTCCCGTGTAAATAGTCGGGTTCTTCGTTTTTTCGTATATATTTTAATCTCACTTTCCATCTACGAACTGAATACACTTTCCTGCAACCCGCCTCACCCAATGTGGTACGGATCTGCTATTTTTATATTTTCTAACTGGAACCCCCATCAGCAGCTAGCCAGCTAGCTAGCGACTAGCTAGTAGTCAGTTAGCCACAGCTAGTGGTTAGCCACCTTTAGCTCGGACACCAGCCAGATTTAGCTCGGTCAATACATGCCAGTCTGCATAGCGCGATATCAACCCAGAGCATATCGGACTGCTTTTCTTTACCACATCACCGGATTCCTGCCGCAAGCTCTGGACCATTACAACGGATAATCTCAGCTAGCTAGCTGCAACCGAGTGGCTATTYCTGGCTAACGCCTCTGTCCCGAAGCAAGCACCAGTTAGCCTTGAGCTAGCCTCGAGCTAGGCCCATCTCTCGTCTAGCCGAAGAGGTATACCAGCTAATTATTGGGCTACAATACCTCTTTTGTCAACTGGCCTGGACCCTTTATTTCCGACACGGAGCCTCGATCGATTCATCACGACTGGTCTGCCAACGTAATGTTCCGATGTGGTTTCAAGAGGCTTTTCCGTTGCGATGTCGCCAAAGACCCATCTGCTAGCCCAGGCCCGCTACCATTCTGAACGCCGTGTCTCCCGCTCGCCTAGCGTCGGAGCGACTACCAAACGGCTCCCTGACTCACCTATTGCTGCTCATTGGACCCTATGATCACTTGGCTACACATGCCTCTCCCTAATGTCAATATGCCTTGTTTACTGCTGTTTCGGTTAGTTATTATTGTTTTATTTCACTGTAGAGCCTCAGGTCCCACTCAACATGCCTTAGATAGCTCTTTTGTCCAACCCCCCACACATGCGGAGACCTCACCTGGCTTAACTGGTACCTCCAGAGACACAACCTCTCTCATCGTCACTCAATGCCTAGGTTTACCTTCACTGTACTCACATCCTACCATACCCTTGTCTGTCTTTACATTATGCCCTGAATCTATTCTACCAAGCCCAGAAATCGGCTCCTTTTATTCTCTGTTCCCAACGCACTAGACGACCAGTTCTTATAGCCTTTAGCTTTACCCTTATCCTACTCCTCCTCTGTTCCTCTGGTGATGTAGAGGTTAACCCAGGCCCTGTAGCCGCCAGCACCACACCTATTCCCCAGGCACTCTCATTTGTTGACTTCTGTAAACGTAAAAGCCTTGGTTTCATGCATGTTAATCTTAGACGTAGGGTCTATTTTCCTGAATTTCCACCTGACTGACGTGCCCAAAGTAAACTGCCTGTTACTCAGGCCCAGAAGCCAGGATATGCATATAATTGGTAGCATTGAATAGAAAACACTTTGAAGTTTCTGTCTGAGACTATAACACAATTGATATGGTAGGTGAAATTCCAAAGAAAAATCAACCGGAATTCTTTTTTTTGAGCTCCCAGGCTCTTATAATGAAGAGGACGCACGCTTACTAATTTTACTTTTCTATTGAACCTACTTCTTTCCGTATGAAATATTGTAGTTTATTTCTTAAGGACGCCTATCCCTAAGAAGTTTTTAACATCAGAAGCCTCCTCCCTAAGTTTGTTTTATTCACTGCTTTAGCACACTCCGCCAACCCTGATGTCCTAGCCGTGTCTGAATACTGGCTCAGGAAGGCCACCAAAAATTCAGAGATTTCCATCCCCGACTACAACATTTTCCGACAAGGTAGAACTGCCAAAGGGGACGGAGTTGCAATCTACTGCAGAGATAGCCTGCAGAGTTCTGTCACACTATCCAGATCTGTGCCCAAATAGTTCGAGCTTCTACTTTTAAAAATCCACTTTTCCAGACTAGTCACTCACTGTTGCCGCTTGTTATAGACCCCCCTCAGCCCCCAGCTGTGCCCTGGACACCATACAGTATGTGAATTGATTGACCCGCATCTATCTTCAGAGTTCGTACTGTTAGGTGACCTAAACTAGGATATGCTTAACACCCCGGCTGTCCTACAATCTAAGCTAGATGCCCTCAATCTCACACAAATTATCAAGGAACCTACCAGGTACAACCCTAAATCTGTAAACATGGGCACCCTCATAGATATCATCCTGACCAACTTGCCCTCTAAATACACCTCTGCTGTCTTCAACTAGGATCTCAGCGATCACTGCCTCATTGCCTGCATCCGTAATGGGTCCGTGGTCAAACTACCAGCCCTCATCCACTGTCAAAGGCTCCCAAAAAAACTTCAGCGAGCAAGCCTTTTTAAATCGACCTGGCCCGGGTATCCTGGAAGATTATTGACCTCATCCCGTCAGTAGAGGATGCCTSGTTGTTCTTTAAAAGTGCTTTCATCACCATCTTAAATAAGCATGGCCCGTTCAAAAAATGTAGAACTAAGAACAGATATAGCCCTTGGTTCACTCCAGACTTGACTGCCCTTAACCAGCACAAAAACATCCTGTGGCGTACTGCATTAGCATCGAACAGCCCCCGAGATATGTCACTTTTCAGGGAAGTCAGGAACCAATATACACAGTCAGTTAGGAAAGCTAAGGCTAGCTTTTTCAAACATAAATTTGCATCCTGTAGCACTGTAAAGTCCATGGAGAAAAAGAGCACCTCCTCCCAGCTGCCCACTGCACTGAGGCTAGGAAACACTGTCACCACCGATAAATCTACAATAATCGAGAATTTCAATAAGCATTTTTCTACGGCTGGCCATGCTTTCCACCTGGCTATCCCTTCCCCGGCCAACAGCTCTGCACCCCCCACAGCAACTTGCCCAAGCCCCCCCTGCTTCTCCTTCACCCAAATCCAGATAGCTGATGTTCTGAAAGAGCTACAAAATCTGGATCCCTACAAATCAGCTGTGTTAGAAAATCTGGACCCTCTCTTTCTAAAATTATCTGCCGAAATTGTTGCAACCCCTATTACTAGCCTGTTCAACCTCTCTTTTGTATCGTCTGAGATCCTCAAAGATTTGAAAGCTGCCACGGTCATCCCCCTCTTCAAAGGGGGAGACACTCTAGACCCAAACTGTTATAGACCTATAGACCTATATCCATCCTGCCCTACCTTTCTAAAGTCTTCGAAAGCCAAGTTAACAAAACAGATCAACAGTCATTTCGAATCGCACCATACCTTCTCCACTTCTCCACCTCAGCCGCACTCAAGGTCCTAAAAGATATCATAACCGCCATCGATAAAAGACAGTACTGTGCCGCCCTCTTCATCGACCTGGCCAAGGCTTTCGACTCTGTCAATCACTGCATTCTTATCAGCAGACTCAATAGTCTTGGTTTCTCAAATGACTGCCTCGCCTGGTTCACCAACTATTTCTCAGATAGAGTTCAGTGTGTCAAATTGTCAAATCGGAGGGCTTGTTGTCCGGACCTCTGGCAGTCTCTATGGGGGTGCCACATGGTTCAATTCTCAGGCCGACTCTTTTCTCTGTATATATCAATGATGTCGCTCTTGATGCTGGTGATTCTCTGATCCACCTTTACGCAGATGACACCCTTCTGTATACTTCTGGCCCCTCTTCAGACACTGTGTTAACTAACCTCCAGACGAGCTTCAACGCCATACAACTCTCCTTCCGTGACCTCTAACTGCTCTTAAATGCAAGCAAAACTAAATGCATGCTCTTTAACCGATTGCTGCCCACACCCGCCCGTCCAACTAGCARCACTACTCTGGACGGTTCTGACATAGGTATTTGTAGTTGTCCACATATTCTAGGTGTCTGGTTAGACTGTAAACTCTCCTTCCAGACTCACAAAGCTCCATATACTACCCACCACTGCAACCTGTATGCTCTCGTTGTCTGGCCCTCGCTACATATTCGTCGCCAAACCCACTGGCTCCAGGTCATCTATAAGTCTATGCTAGGTAAAGCTCCACCTTATCTCAGCTCACTGGTCACCATAGCAATACCCACCCATAGCACACACTCCAGCAGGTATATTTGACTGGTCATCCCCAAATCCAACAACTCATTTGGCCGCCTTTCCTTCCAGTTCTCTGCTGCCAATGACTGGAACGAATTGCAAAAATCACTGAAGCTGGAGACTAATTTCTCCCTCTCTAACTTTAAGCATCAGCTGTCAGAGCAGCTTACCGATCACTGTACCTGTACACAGCCCATCTGTAAATAGCACACCCAACTACCTCATCCCCATATTGTTATTTACTTATTTTTTTTGCTATTTTGCACCCCAGTATCTCTACTTGCACATCATCATCTGCACATCTATCAATCCAGTGTTAATGCTAAATTGTAATTATTTCGCCACTATGGCCTATTTATTGCCTTACCTKCCTAATCTTACTACATTTGCACACACTGTACATAGATTTTTCTTTTGTGTTATTGACTATACATTTGTTTATCCCATGTGTAACTCTGTGTTGTTGTTTTTATCGCACTGCTTTGCTTTATCTTGGCCAGGTCGCAGTTGTAAATGAGAACTTGTTCTCAACTGGCCTACCTGGTTAATTAAATAAATGTGAAATATATATATTTTTTAATATCTGGGGAAAGTCTAAAACAATTTCTAGAGTGTTGAACATTTCCAAGAACCCAGTGGTCTCCTTCATTGGGAAATTAAAAAAAATATGTAACTACCCAGACTCTGCCTAGAGCTGGTCATCTGACCAAACAGGTAAGAAGTACCTTGGTCAGGGAGGTGACCAAAAACCTAATAACCACTCTGTTTCTTGGCTAAGATGGAAGAACTTGCCAGAAGGACACCAGTCTCTACAGCACTTCACCAATCTGGGCTTTATGTGAGAGATTACCAATTTATGCAGGTAATCCAGGTAATTCCAAAGGGTTCACATACTTTTTCTTTCCACTGTATATCACCACCACTGTCTGCTGTGCTGGTCTGATGCAGTCAGGTGACTCCATTCCTATCACTCATTAACCCTAATGATAACGGGTTACTAGTGTAAACTGGCTCTAACTAAACTGGGTTACAATCAGACGCTGTGTGTGACGCAAGCACTATGGCCTGAGGTTTTCAACATTTGCGAGAAAAAGGATACAGTTGAGTCACAGTGACTGTCCCTTGTATTTTAGTGACCCTGCTCTGATGGCTAGCACACAACGAACTGTGGGAAATGCCAATACTATTAGTAGAGTTGTAATGTCCTAACTTAACCTGTGTGGTTGCTACAATACTAACATTGGTACAACTATGCCCCAATCACCTGAGCTATTATCATAATTTTTCATTAATTAATGGCGGTAGCACAAACCTGCAATTTGTGTGAACCTTGAATAACTTCCTGCGAAGGTCAATACAGTTAATTGACCAATATGATGACAATTATTAAAGATACACTATGCAAAAATCGCTCCACTATTTCCTGGTTGCAAAAATTCTAATAGTTTGCCTAATTTCAGTTTGTGACAAAACAAGCAGTCATTGTGGAGGGAATCATTGTACCATCTAAACTACTTTGAAATATATTTTCTATACGCCAAAATATTGTATTTTCAGCTGTTTGAATCTGGTGTACAAAACTAAAAGTAAAAGACACAAAAACTAAACTTAAGAACGGAAGCATATTGTAGAAATAGAACACATAGAACAGATCTACRCTTTCTTAGACTTGCTTTCAATGATAATGAAATATCTATAACTCACATTTCTATGTGAATTTGGTTGGGGCGCCCCAAAAGTTACATGTTGTAGCTTTAACTTTATTGACATTTGCAGGAGTTTATGGTAAATGGGAGTGGTAAACTAAGCTATAACCTACTGACCATTGCTGTCCTATCTTTCTGTCTCTATAACAACCTGTTTTATGGTATAGATATGAACCAATGAGGAAATTATCACATTTTAGAGACTGTCATAAACTACTGTCATAAACTATACCACACACACTTCTCAACTGGTCTGGGAAAAGTATGATTCCATATTAAGTTCTACTGAAAGAAATACCATACACTGATTAAGTTTACGACCTCCCCTTGCGGCTAGACCGCCCTATCATATCCCACGATTTCAACTGTTGTGTAATTCCTAATGGCTGTTACAGTCGCTCACATGCAGCAACCAGCCTTCTGACATTCTCGGCCCGAAATAAAGAGCAACGGTGTCCACACGATCCCTCTCTGCACGCCAGTAGGGGAGACTTTTGCCAGCATTAACGTAAGGGTAATGATCATTTTTAATATTCAACTGCATATTTCTATGTGTTGAGATTTGCTATCTCGAGATTGCACAGTGCACAATGTTCTAGAATTTGACGTTTGGTTCTGGGTCGCGCGCCTAGCTTTACGTACTTGACATCGTTGTGTTTATACATTACTTTATAAAGGTTTGCAATGTTGCCAACCTGCAAGGTAGCTTGCTCACACTGTAATAAACTCATATGACGCTGTCAAAAAAGTTCTCACTTTGTGGTGTAGCAACTTTCATTTGTGTTTTCTATCGGAGAGTTTACTGCAAAAGTCAAACTTCACTGTGCATCATCAAAAATAAATTCAAAGATTTTTTTATGCACATTTTTCATTGTCGGGAAGATATATTTAGGCTTTTTGCACATAGAAGTCTAGTGTACTGTAGAGCTACGTCGATTCTATTGGTCAATCCTCCATAGGCAGGGATCTGCTCTGCAACGTGATTGGTTGGAATAAGTGCGACCCCAGTTATAAAATATGGAGAAAAAATACCCTTTTTGAGTGAAAGTCATTGGGCGTGTTCCAGCGGGTCACTTTTGCCTAGCCGGTGACCATCGTTGGACACTGCCTTTCAAAGTGTGTTGCATTATTGGGAAGAAAAAAATTATCTGATTTGCATCTATTTTGTCGACTGTATGAACTTTACAAAAATCGTGTGTTCACAGGTCATGAAGTTTTGATTGCAGTCGACTGCAAGTTTCTGCAGTTGCTATTCACCAACTTTCTCCTGCAACCATGGCCTGCATTGTGGGAGGCTCTAATAATTAGGMTTTTTTGTTTGACCCATGCAAACGTGATAAAAGACATGACTGAAACAAGAACCAACTTTGTCACAATTTGTGTATACAGATGCAGTAGATATACATATACATTAATGTGATGAGTCTTTCTCTCACTAATTGATTGTACAATGTACACACATATATGTTCAGTTTGTGAGTGTGATATGGGGGTTGGAGACATTATAAAGAACAGCTTGTATAAATAATGGCAACACTGCCATATTGATCTGAGCCTTGCTGTTGGAAAACCACATCAGTGTCTGACTTTCGGCTGTCGCAGTTGAACCTCTAACGAATTGAATCCTCGACATTCGTCTACAGTCGGTTGCTTGAGCCTTACCATTCAAACGCGCCCACTGTCAACCACTTTTCATGACCTTATCTAACAAATGGATCTGATATTTGCTGATCTATTTGCCTGATTTTACACAAATGAAAATGGAAAACTTCTGGATAACATAAATATAATCTGGTTATATTGAAATTGATCATATTCAAATGCTTCTGTTATAAATCTCGAGAAGTGCTTGAAGAAAGTAAAATGCTCTTTTGCTGTTTTTCTGTGGTGTTTCCTTTTTCTGCCAGTAGTTTGTGATCGCTCATGATGAGGATAGCTGTGATTGGTCAGAGTGTTTTTGGCCTGGAGGTGTACAAGGAGTTGAGGAAGGAGGGCCACACCATCGTTGGAGTGTTCACTATACCTGACAAGGATGGCAAAGCTGACCCTCTAGGTGAGCAGGCATGACAYCACCTTTTTTCCTCAGCAAAAACAAGACCCTCTGTCTCTACACTGCTATAATGCAAAATTCATTTGCATATGAAACACAAAAGAGAGATATTCTCATAGTGGTGGGAGTCTTACTTTTTTACTTGGATATCAAGAACCCGCTCAAAGCCTTTGGATAAACAGTATGCATATTGAATTTTCTACCCTTTTCAGGTTTTGTCCTCACACCAGAGTACATAAAGTAAACCAAAGACTACACAGAGAACACATATTGTGAGGGCAAACATAATATAATCTTTTTAATGTCAAGTGAAGTTTGAACTCTCACATTATCAGTCAAAGAACAGTCCTGTCCCAAACTATAAGAGAAAATCAATGGATTCTTCTTAAAATGTTGAAAGGAAACAAGGTCCTGTTGTTCACCCCAGACCAAAGTAGACATTAGATACATTCAACTCGGCACACACTGGTTGAATCAACGTTGTTTCCACGTAATTTTAATGAAATTACGTTGAACCAACGTGGAAGAGACATTGTGCCCAGTGGGATCACACCAATTCTTTCCCCCATGTCCTCTGTCCTCAATGCATTTTCTTAATCAAAATAAACAAGTATAAACATACAGTCTGCCCATGGTAATTACCATTTACATTGGCTCTATTGAAAATATTGATGCCCTGTTTGAATACATTAAATACGTGTCCCTTGATGTAGCCTGATCTGACATGATTGACTTTGTGAACTCTATTCAGTGGCACACTTACTTTTCCCTAACCAACCTGAACCAGAACCTGGGCTTGAGGAGATGATGAATATGACGGGATCTCCTCTGACACCTAGGATCCATCAATTCAAAGTCCTATTAAGCAGCTCTGCAAACATTATAATGTCAAAATATGGAGTTTCGCAGAGCAACTCTAGTCATTACTGCCATTACGCATGGTATGTACTTCCAAAAAAAAGTCTAAATAAAATAAATTATATTTCGGGATACTGTATTGCTGCTGGATAAGTCGACCTGTGCATGGCAGTAATGAGTGATTTTATTGGAGGTGGGCATGCACACTTGGTTAAAAATAATAGATCATTGTTATTTAGATCTTTTTTGGAAGTACATACTGTGTGCAACGCCAGTAAGGACGACAGTTGCTTACAAAGAACTTACAAAGGGCCAAGGACAAAGGGTAATTCCATGGTAACGGAATTACGCTGTGACTCCGATTTTTCACTTTAAACAAAAAAAGTTTAACAAACCATACAACTCTATGCAAAATGACTACTTTGAACAATTTGCACAGTAAAAAAAAGATAATTAAGGTAAAAAATCTTCTGTTACCAAACTTTGTATCTGCACAGTTCTTCCTGTAAATGTGTTTTTGTAAAATGTTCTGTGGAAATTGTTAAAACTAGTACTTATGCATAGAGTTGTATTGTTTGGTAAATGTTGAAACAAATGTTTTTTTTTGTTTGGTATACATTTTAAAGTGAAAAATATATGTCTTGGCGTAATTCCGTTTCCATGAAATTGCCCCAAACAGCCCAGTACATCACTGGAGGTACATCACTGGGGCTGAGTTCCCTGCCATCCAGGACCTCTACATCAGGCGGTGTGAAATCAGTAAAGACTCCAACCACCCAAGCCAAGGAGTGTTCTCACTGCTTCCGCATGGCAAGTGGTACCGGTGCATCAAGTCTGACACCAACAGGCTCCTGAACAGCTTCTATCCCCAAGCCATAAGACTGTTAAATAGCTAACAAAATAGCTACACAGACTTTCTGAGTTGGCCCTTATATTTATATGCTCTATCCACACTCACAGGAATACACACTCACGCACACTGACACTCCAATACACACATAACATGTACACACATTTATACTGACTCTACACACACACACTCACATACAATCTTCATTTACACTGCTACTACTCTGTTTATCATACATCCAGATGCCTAGTCACCTTACCCCTATACATATCTATATCTATCACTCCAGTATCCCTGCACATTGTAAATATGCTACTGGAACTGATCRTGTATATAGCTTCTTACTTTCCTGTGAATTTTTGTTCTACCTTGTTATTTTTTTGTACTACATTGACATTGATCACTGCACTGTTGGTTTTAGAGCTTGCAAGAAAGGCATTTCACATTTGATATTAACTTGAAATCATAGAATTACTATAATGGTTGGGCAAGCCCCTTAGACCATGGCAATTTGACTTGAATTACATACGGTATGGGAGAAACATCACTCCTGTCTTCTCCCCTCTACACCTACAGGGGCGGAGGCTGAGAAGGATGGCGTGAACGTCTTCAAGTTCCCACGCTGGCGCCTGAAGGGGAAAGGCATCCCGGAGGTGGTGCAGGTCTACAAGGCCACGGGGGCCGAGCTCAACGTCATGCCCTTCTGCTCCCAATTCATCCCCATGGAGGTCATCGACCACCCGGCCCACGGTTCCATCATCTACCACCCCTCCCTGCTGCCCCGACACAGGGGGGCCTCCGCCATCAACTGGTGAGTCGGTGGCTGCTTGGACAAACGGATGGATGTTGGTTGGGTGGATGGACAAACGGATGGATGTTGGTTGGGTGGTGTTTTTGGGACACTAGTGGGTTGGTTGGTTGGTGTTTTGGTTAGTTGATTTTTTGATCTTGTTTCCACAGCAGGCAAAATGTTTGTAATTTGTTTGTTTATCTGATTGATTATTGATGGCTTAGTTTGTTGGTTGACTGATTGTTTGGTTGGTTGATTTACACATGGTTAAAACATAAAGCTGCTGATTGGACAAAAGCGGTGAGAGGCTTGCATGGGTAAACTAAAAAACGTCAGTAGCTTGAGTATGTTAGGCCTACTTTACCCTCTCCATGGGTTTGACAACAGGACCTTGATCCACGGGGACAAGAAAGGTGGGTTCACAGTGTTCTGGGCGGATGACGGACTGGACACTGGACCAATCCTGCTGCAAAGGGAGTGTGATGTGGAGCCTGAGGACACTGTCAACACCATCTACAAGAGGTTCCTCTTCCCTGAGGGAGTGAAAGGCACAGTAAGTCAAAGAGATACAACAAGGCCACACTTCAGTACTCTGAGGAATGCAGAGTTTTCTCTGTCTGTCACATAGGGCTAGCCAAATCAACAAATATTGTTTGAAGCAGAGTTTCATGTATGCAAAAAGAAAGTGCAGTATAGTACAACAACACATGGAGGGTGAGACCCATTCCGTACTGTTGGGAATCTTTGAGCATGTTTGTCAAGTTTACCTGGTTCACAGGTGGATGCAGTGAGGCTGATCGCAGCAGGGAATGCTCCAAAGATCGTCCAGCCAGAGGAGGGAGCCACCTATGAGGGGATTCAGAAGAAAGACAATGCCAAGGTAGGCCAAGACCCTAACTAAATTCTCTACACACACTGCTCCTGCCATCTTGCTTCTAACCACAAGATCAGTAGACCGCTCAAGCACTCCTGTAACACTATGTTTGAGATTACATATTACATAGGACCACATATTACATACTGAGATTACATATTACATAGGACCACATATTACATACTGAGATTACATATTACATAGGACCACATATTACATACTGAGATTACATATTACATAGGACCACATATTTCCTATTGTTTGTTTCAGATATGCATGTCTATGTTGATTTCAGGTAATTAGTTATTATGATTTGTGTTTTTCTGTAGATTGACTGGAACCAGTCTGCACAGGCCCTACACAACTGGATCAGAGGAAATGACAAAGTGCCTGGAGCCTGGGCAGAGGTTGATGGACAGGTAAGAATATAGTTGTTTACTGAGCGTATTGTTTGTTGGTTCGGTAATGCCACTGTCAGCCAGCCAGCCAAAAGAACATGCTGAGAAGGATTATCACCACAGCAAGCAAGGTACTTGAAGTCAAACAGACAGGCTCGATGAGATCTTCAAGGTCAGGGCCCTCAGCAAGGCTCACAAAATAATTTTAGACCCAAGCTACCCCCTGTACCTGGACTTTGAACTATTCCCCTCTGGGTGCAGGTATAGGGCACCCCCCTGCAGTAAAAACAGCACTAAACAATCATTATTACCAAATGTGATATCCCTTTGGCCCCCAGGCAGGTAGCCTGGCGGTTAGGAGCGTTGGGCCAGTATCCGAAAAGTTGCTTGATCGAATCTCCGAGCTGACAAGGTAAAATCTGTAGTTCTGCCCCTGAGCAAGGCAGTTAACCCACAGTTCCTCGGGCGCCGATGATGTGGATGTCGATTAAGGCAGTTCCCCGCACCTCTCTGATTCAGAGGGGTTGGGTTAAATGAAGACACATTTCAGTTGTACAACTGACTAGGTTTCCCCCTTTCCTTTCCTAAATAGCTCAAGCTAATGTCCCTATCCATTCACTGAGACCACTATCCATTCACTGAGACCAGCAGGCTGGGCTTCTTACTGTATCTACTGTGTATACATGTCATGAATGTGTATTGTCCTTTAATTAAACAGCATTTTGAAACAAGTACGTGATACGGCAACACATTTCCCCCAAGGGGACAATAAAGACAGTAAAGTACATGCAGAGCCTGTGGTCTAACTGTAATGCTCCTGCCCCCCCCGCAGAGACCGGTGTTCAAATCCCTGTGTCCACCCTTCCTGTTTCTAACTGTCTAATAAAATGTGAATAATATAGCCGTGTTCTCACCTGTTCAGTCACATCGGTGCAGATGAGGTATAGGAGAAAAGGAAAGGAGGCCAGTCTAGACTATTGAGCTCCACCCAAAGGCTGATTCCATTGTGGTCTCTCCTGTCTCTCCTCTAGAAGGTGACGTTCTACGGTTCTTCTCTGCTAGACAGTGGTGCCACTGCTATTGGGCAGCCCCTGGAGATCCCTGGTGCCAGTCAACCCGGTCTGGTCGCTAAGGCGGGCCTGATGCTGTTTGGCAACGACGGCAAAACGGTAGGTCGCTTAATGTTACACAAACATCATTTAAAGATTATAATTATATTACTACCACTACCAGGGATTCTTGATTTGTTTTTAAAGCCTAATTTCATATCACAATTTCATAAGACCACAGCTTTTCCTTTGGTTGTAAGCTTTGGATGAAGAAACATTTGTTTCTAACTTTTGGACTATAAACATAGGTGTATGTAGCATCCCTGCATGCAAACATGCTATACTACCTGGCCTTCAGGTCAGGGCTTTTATGGCACAGTTTGTAGTATTTGTATGTGTATTTATTATGGATCCCCATTAGCTGCTGCTTTTCTTGGGGTCCAGCAAAATTAAGGCAGTTTATGCAATTTTAAAACATTACAATACATTCAGATTTCACAACACACTGTGTGCCCTCAGGCCCCTACTCCACCACTACCACATATATACAGTACTAAATCCATGTGTATGTATAGTGCGTATGTTATCATATGTGTGTGTGTATGCATGTGTCTGTGCAAATGTTTGTGATGCTTCACAGACCCAGTTCCATAAGGTGTTTTTTTTTAAGCTGTTTTTTAAATCTAATTTTACTGCTTGCGTCAGTTACTTGATGTGGAATAGAGTTCCATGTAGTCATGGCTCTATGTAGTACGGTGTGCCTCCCCTAGTCTGTTCTGGACTTGGGGACTGTGAAGAGACCTCTTGTGTCATGTCTTGTGGGGTATGTATGGGTTTCTGAGCTTTGCACCAGTAGTTCAAACAGACAGCTCGTGCATTCAACATGTCAATACTTCTCATAAATAAAAGTAGTGATGAAGTCAATCTCTCCTCTACTTTCAGCCAGGAGAGATTGACAAATGCTTTTTATTCATTTAGCTCTCTGTGTGCATCCAAGGGCCAGCCGTGGTGCCCTGTTCTGAGACAATTGCAATTTTCCTAAGTCCTTTTTTGTGGCACCTGACCACACAACTGAACAGTAGTCAAGGTGTGACAAAACTAGGGCCTGTAGAACCTGCCTTGTTGATAGTGTTGTTAAGAAGGCAGAGCTTCGCTTTATTATAGACAGACTTCTCCCCATCAGAGCTACTACTGCATCAATATGTTCTGACCATGACAGTTTACAATCTCGTGTTACTCCAAGCAGTTTAGTCATCTAAACTTGCTTGATTTACATATTATTTATTACAAGATTTAGTTGAGGTTTAGGGTTTAGTGAGTGTTATGTTCCAAATACAATGCTTTTAGTTTTAGAAATATTTTGGGCTAACTTATTCCTTGCCAGACACTCTGAAACTAACTGCAGCTCTATGTTGTGTGTTGCAGTCATTTCAGTCATCATTGTAGTAGTTGACGTGTATAGTGTTGAGTCATCCGCATACATAGAAACTCTGGCTTTACTCAAAGTCAGTGGTATGTCGTTAGTAAAAATGGAAAAAAGCAAGGGGCCTAAACAGCTACCCTGGGGAATTCCTGATTCTAACTGGATTATATTTGATAGGATTCCATTAAAYAACACATTCTGTGTTCTGTTAGACAAGTAACTCTTTATCCCCATTATAGCAGGGGGTGTAAAGCCATAACACATATGTTTTTCCAGCAGTAGACTATGATCAATAATGTCAAAAGCTGCACTGAAGTCTAACAAGACAACCCCCACAATCATTTTATCATCAATTTCTCTCAGCCAATCATCAGTCATTTGTGTAAGTGCTGTGCTGGTTGAGTGTCCTTCCCTATAAGCATGCTGAAATTCTGTTGTCAATTTGTTTACTGTAAAATAGCATTGTATCTGATCAAACACATTTTTTCCCAGAAGTTCCCTCCAGGCCTGAGGGCACACGCTTTCTAGTAGGCTTAAATTGAAGATGTGGCAAATAGGAGTGGCAATATCGTCTGCTATTATCCTCAGTAATTTTCCATCCAGATTGTCAGACCCTGTTGGCTTGTCATTGTTGATAGACAACAATACTTTCCCCCCCTCTTCCACACTGACTTTACGGAAATCAAAAGTACAATTCTTGTCTTTCATAATTTGGTCCTATATACTTGGATGTGTAGTGTCAGCGTTTGTTGCTGGCATGTCATCCCTAAGTTTGCTTATCTTGCCAATGAAAAAGTAATTAAAAGTATTTTGCAATATCAGTGGGCTTTGTGATGAATGAGCCATCTGAATCAATAAATGAAGGAGCCGAGTTGGCTTTTCCCCCCAAAATTTAAGGTGCCCCAAAGCTTTTTACTGTCATTCTTTATATAATTTCTGTTTCATAGTGTAGTTTATTTTTCTTTAGTTTAGTCACATGATTTCTTAATTTGCAGTACGTTTGCCAATCAGTTGGGCTGCCAGACTTAATTGCCATACCTTTTGCCTCATCCCTCTCAACCATACAATTTTTCAATTCCTCATCAATCCAAGGGGATTTAACAGTTTTTACAGTTATTTTATTAATGGGTGCGTGCTTATTAGTAACTGGAATAAGTAGTTTCATAAATGCGTCAAGTGCAGCGTCTGGTTGCTCCTCATTACACACCACAGACCAGCAAATATTATTTACATCATCAACATATGAATCACTACAAAACTTATTGTAGGACCTCTTATACACTATATTAGGCCCAGCATTTGGAACTTTGGTGTTCATAGATATGGCTATTATATTGTGATCACTACATCCTATGGATTTGGATACTGCTTTAAAGCAAATATCTGCAGCGTTAGTAAAAATGTGATCAACACATGTTGATGATTTCATTCCTGTGCTGTTTGTAACTACCCTGGTAGGTTGACTGACAACCTGATCCAGGTTGCAGACACTGGTTACAGTTTGACGTTTTTTCCTGAGTGGGCAGCTTGATAATTGCCAGTCAATATTTAAATCACCCAGAAAATATACTTCTCTATTGATATCACATACATTATCAAGCATTTCACACATATTATCCAGATACTGACTGTTAGCACTTGGTGGTCTATAGCAGCTTCCCACAATAATTCGCTTTAGGTGAGGCAGGTGAACCTGTAGCCATATTATTTCAACAGTATTTAACATTAGATTGTCTCTAAGCTTTACAGGAATGTGGTTCTGAATAAAGACCGCAACACTGCCTCCGTTGGCATTTCTGTCTTTTCGGTAGATGTTATAACCATGTATTGCTAGCACTATCATCAAAGCTATTATCTAAGTGAGTTTCAGAGACAGAATATGAATGTTATCTGTTAGAAGCAAGTTATTGACTTCATGGACCTTGTTTCTTAGGCTACATATGTTAATATGGGCTATTTTTAGCACTTTTCTGGGTTGCTTGATTGTTTTTAATGCTTTACTGGGAAGCATATCAGAGGTAGACTTACTGATGTTATTTACATTGGAGCTGATAGTGCAGGGTGAGCTGCATAATGTGGTGATCATACCCTGCCATCTCATGGTGACTGGCTGTTCCACCTTATTAGCAGGGGAAATAACTGGTCTGTTAGTACTGTCCTTTTCTTTTGTCAGAGCTGGGCCAATGACCTTTGGCCTGCGCTGAAAAGCTCTTTGTGTGGTGTTATGTAATATGTAGCAGAGAGAGAGGGTAGACCGAGACTCTTCCCTTTTTGTTTATTTCACTTGCTTTGGCAATGTAAAAATATGTTTCCCATGCCAATAAAGCTCCTTGAATTTTAATTGAGAGAAAGAGGATGGGGGGGTTTTGAGTGAGAGAGTGTGTTAGAGACTGACTGAACGAAAGAGAGAGTTGAGAGGCAGCCCAGTGTTAATGAATCATAGGGAGACTAATGTGTTTAGTAGCTCCATTGTCTTACCTCTTTTCAGTCAGCTCTATGGGCTGAATGCCATGGAATTTCCAGGAAGATGAATTAGTTCCGGGGACTTCTCCTCAATCGTCTCTAAATTTGTTTGTTCCCCACGATCTCACATTACTTTAGGGGAAATAGTATAAGGACATACTGTACGTGTTTTACAGGTTTATACATTCTGAATATATTTTTATGCCCATATTTGTTGTCATGTTATGCTATTGGGTTGTAAATACGCATACAGGGTATATGTGCAAGAAGTAATGTATCCAAGCCCAGAATGAGTCCTGCAATAAAGTGTTTTATTTGAGCAATCTGGGTTGACCATAGACTGTATAGGATATGACCCGAGTCTACTGCACAGTCTCGGTCTCGATATGACCCAGGCTTTTCTGGCCTCTACTGGTCATAAATTGTAATACAAGTGGAGCTAAATAAAATTGTTGGTGATCTCCTGCCCACATACAAACTCCATGTGTCTCATTGTGAAGACAGGGAGAGTCTACCTGGGTTGTGTTCATTAGGTACAACAAATTGAAGAAAATGTATAAATTTCTAATTTCTGTTTTACATTGCGAAAGGTTTTCCATCCCGTGCCCCTGGAGTTTTAACAGTGCTCAAAATCAGCCTGCAATAGTTAGGACTTTGACTTTGCAATTAGGACTTTATAAAAGTGAATTGATACAGTTACCCTGCATGCATGTTTGAAAAACAAAGCACACTTTCAGTGAACAAATTGGTTTTAATAATTAATAGGTGTACACAAACTTAATTCCCTTCAATAATAGTCAATATTTTCGTAACAAA
This sequence comes from Salvelinus sp. IW2-2015, assembly GCF_002910315.2. NCBI lineage: Eukaryota > Metazoa > Chordata > Actinopteri > Salmoniformes > Salmonidae > Salvelinus > Salvelinus sp. IW2-2015. The sequence continues at coordinate 45,189,173 of NC_036851.1, read as the reverse complement.
GTTCTCAATTTGAGAACTTACATTCTTTGAAAGGGGTTATACTACGAAGCAAACTAGATCTACGCAGTATTTTCTAAAGCTAGCCAGGTTCAGTTAGCGTCCCATTCCAGCTCAGGCTTCATCCATACTACTACGGTGGATATTTCTCGTCCGCCTGCCGTTAACTCTAGCAGGCTTGTAACTGCGCGTGCACGTCGCATGTGGCTAGTCAAACTCTTCATTGAAACAATGCTGAAACATCAATCCATGTCCACGTCAGTGCTGAAATCAAAATGAAATGTTATTTTATTACTTTGGTGTTGTTAAGGCTGTGTAAGGGAGGCGAAGTCAGGTGCAGGAGAGCAGAGTAGAGTAAACAGGCGCACTTTTATTCCGTTCAACAATAGGCACAAAAAAATGACATAAGTGCCCAAAAACACGGAACATAAACTATAAAAGTATCACGCGTGAACATACACCATTAACAATGAACAATTACACACAAAGACATGATGGGGAACAGAGAACTAAATACATGTAGATTGATTGGGGAATGAAAACCAGGTGTGTATGGAACAAGACAAAACAAATGGACATATGAAAAATGGAGCGGCGATGGCTAGAAAGCCCGTGACGCCGAACGCCGCCCGAACAAGGAGAGAACGAGGAGCTAATACGATCGAGGGGGCCCCGACTCTGGATGAGTGTGGTGCGAACTCACCTGGGGTGACGCCAGAGTGCCCTGCCTGTTGCCTCGACTCCCAGAGGAACCAACACGGCACCGACCGGCAGTGTGCCCTCTGCGGCCACAGATGGTGCACGTGATGGCTCCTCCTCCAGTCTCCCTACGAGCAGCCCCTCCCAACTCCATGGGCACCGGAGCAGGGGTGCTGGAAGATGGCACCAACAGAGCCCCCTCTGGACGTCCGCGGGTGACCAGCAGGTTATCCAACCGGATGGACAAATCCACCAGTTGGTCAAAGGAGATGGTGGCATCCCTGCAGGCCAGCTCACATCGGACGTCCTCACGCAGGCTGCACCGATAGTGGTCGATGAGGGTCCTGTCGTTCCAGCCTGCTCCGGCGGCCAAGGTCCGGAATTCCAGGGCAAAATCCTGGGCGCTCCTCGTCCCCTGCCTTAAATGGAAGAGCCGTTCCCCCGCCGCTCTACCCTCGGGCAGATGGTCGAAGACGGCCCGGAAGCGACGGGTGAACTCCTCGAAGTGGTCCAACGACGCGTCTCCTTCTCCCCACCCGGTGTTTGCCCACTCCAGAGCTCTTCCTGACAGGCATGAGACGAGGGCAGAAACTGTCTCCCTTCCCGAAGGAGCTGGTTGCACAGTGGCCAGGTAGAGGTCCAGTTGTAATAGGAATCACTGGCACTGTGCTGCCGTCCCATCATACTCCCTGGGAAGGGAGAGGCGTATCCCACTGGGACTGGTTCCGGACGGGACGGGTAGAGGGAACCCCGGTTGCGCTGGTCGAGGCACTGGGGAGAACTCCTGTCTCTCCCAGCGGTCCATAGTCTGGACAACGCGATCCATCATGGCACCAAGATAATTTAACATAGCTGAATGTTCCTGGACGCGCTCCTCGACTCCTCTAACCGGGGTACCTGCTCCTGCTGACTCGTTTGGTGTGTAATTCTGTTAAGGCTGTGTAAGGGAGGCGAAGTCCGGTGCAGGAGAGCAAACAGGCGCACTTTTATTCCGTTCAACAATAGGCACAAAAAAATGACAGAAGTGCCCAAAAACACAGAACATAAACTATAAAAGTATCGCACGTGAACATACACCGTTAACAATGAACAATTACACACAAAGACATGATGGGGAACAGAGGACTACATACATGTAGATCGATTGGGGAATGAAAACCAGGTGTGTATGGAACAAGACAAAACAAATGGACATATGAAAAATGGAGCGGCGATGGCTAGAAAGCCGGTGACGTCGATCGCCGAACGCCGCCCGAACAAGAAGAGGAGCCGACTTCGGCAGAAGTCGTGACAGGTGTGGTTATCAATGCACGATCACCTTATTTCCCACTCATATGATAAAAATAATTGTTAAGTCATAAGTTTTACTGTGTGTGAAGTTTCAAATGCATTTGTAATTATTAAGTGTAATGTGCTAGGTATTTTAACATGACACATWATTTTTTTTACAAATAAAAYCATTTGATTAATACAATATTTAAATCAGTTGTCTTCCTCAAATTATTTAATTGGTCCTCGATTCACGGCTCAGACACTTCATTCAGAATAAATGTATTTAGCCTGCCCCGGAGCAGGTTAGATCTGAAGGACTCAATGCCAAAGAAATTTACCAGGCTAAAATGTGAGCCACATTTGTGGTACTGGTTATCCCAAGTTGAACTCAGCCTTGACCAAAGTTACCTCGCTAACCCCTCAAACTACATTTGTAGTATAGGGCTCAGGTCTAAAATCTACAGTATATGCCTCTGGCTTTTAAAATTTTATATACAGTATAATCACACTTTTCCCCCCCCTACCCTATCATCCCTACTCTGATTGGAGTAAATTAACGGACAACAATACTTCTGCTGCTATTTACAGCTATTTTCGCTCACATCTACAGTACCTGTAGTTAAATAATTTTACATATTCCTAATTTCCTCTTTCTTCAAGTGATGGATTTTCATCCACAGTAGCCAATCCACCATTCATTAACTCCAACCCTCCGATGCCACAGATTTTTTACATTTATTTAACCTTTATTTAACTAGGCAAGTCAGTTAAGAAAAAAAATATTATTTACATTGACGGCCTAGGAACGGCCCTTGTTCAGGGGCAGAATGACAGATTTTTACCTTATCAGCTCGGGGATTCGATCTAGCAACCTTTCGGTTACTGGCCCAAAGCTCTAACCACTAGGCTGCCGCCCCAGATTTTCCCCAGTATGCTATTTATTTTTGCATTAAATCCATCCATTTTACTGAATTACGAGGGTCCATAACTTCTCTATTTGTAACATTTCTACCGATAGTGCCCTAAAAATAAATTTCTTTACCCAAGAGTATAATGATATTTCCCACTCACTGATCAAGGTTTTTCAGATCCTCTAACAACAACAGTTTGCAGGTCCATCTGAACCCTGATTATGATAGAACAATTATTCCTGGACCTGACTCCAAAAGCAAGCCACCGAGGAACAGTATCAGAAAATGTTATCTTTATTCCGTTTCCTCGTGGCAGAGTCTGCACAAGGCTGACTATTCAATGCCCCATATATTGAGCATTATTCTTGTAGCAAGTATTTTATATAATAGCTTAAATTGAAATGAACGAAATTGTGTCAATTGTTGTGACACATGTTTTTGTTGTTTTGGCACTCCAGCACTTTGGATTTGAAATGATACAATGACTGTCAGCTTTAATTTGAGGGTATTTTCATCCATATCGGGTGAACCGTTTAGAAATTACTGCACTTTTTGAACATAGTCCCATTGTAGGGGACCAAAAGTATTGGGACAAATTCACTTGTGTATTAGTGTCAAAAGTGTAGTATTTGGTCCCATATTGCTAGCATGCAATGATTACATCACGCTTGTGACTCTACAAACTTGTTGGATGCATTTTCTGTTTGTTTTGTTTGTGTTTCAGATAATTTTGTGCCCAATAGAAATGAAATATATTATTGTGTCATTTTGGAGTCACTTTTATTGTAAATAAGAATAAAATGTTTCTAAACCCTTCTACATTAATTTGGATGCTACCATGATTACGCATAGTCCTGATTGAATCGTGAATAGTGATGAGTGAGTAAGTTACACGCACAAATATCTTATCACCAAGATATTACAAGAATGGAAGGTTATAATTGTTTTGGGGGGGTATGGTATTTGTGAAAGTGATGTTTTTTTCACACATGATTTGAAAAAGGATTCTCCTGGAGTCAGTAGAGCCAAGAATAAATATTTAAACAGCGATATCACTATATAATTAATCAGGGTAATCTTCTTGTAAATGGATAGGTTTTTCCCTCTCCACAGTTTCAAGATTCATTTTTTTTCATCAAAATTAGTTGCTTAACTTTTCCAGGATATGCACACCAAGGAAAGCAACTTCAACAACTGCCCATTTAATTGGGAGACCACATGGCAATTTATAGTTTCTTTTAGAGACCCAATCCATAATGTAACACTTTTTAGTCCAGAGAAATTGGAGAAGTTATCCAGGTCCTCAACGAGGCCCTTCAAGGTTYAAGATTGAGGACTCAAGAMAACTTCAATCACTGGCCTATTGATACTCTTGTCTCTAATTCCTTAATTTTGCCCATTAATGTTATATTTTAAAGCTAACAGTTCAATGGCCATAATAAATAGTTATGGTGACAGAGGGCAACCTTGTTTTACGCCTCTTGACAATTCAAAGTTCTCAGAGAAGTAACCATTTATTTATTATTTTACATAAAGGATTGTTGTACATTACTTTTACCCATCTTATGAGAGATTCTCCAAAATTGAGAATGTCTTCCATTCACAAAAACACATAGAAAGCTAACAGGAGGGGGGAAATTATATCCAAGATATACAGAATATTATTGATATTAGACACAGCCCACAAAATGGGTCACATACCTCTCAATCAGGGACTCAAAGTGCTCCACAAATATTTTTTGGGTATATTTAAACAATATGAGGTACCAGAGAACTACTTAAATTGACAACTATTTCTCATGGGACACTGAAACTTGCCAACCACCACATACAGACAACCACATAGGCTACATGCTTTCTGGAAACTCCCTCCCATTTATGAATTTTGACAAATATAGGAGATGCGCTCTCAAACTTTTATAACTGTGGACAGATCATTCTTCCTTAGTTTGTTATATAACACATTTAAATGGTCCTTATCATGGCTGCAAGTCTAAAACGTCCTGGTCACCGAAGGCATCAAGGGAGTGAAAGTTACATCAAATTTGGGCCCAGGACAATTGGGCCACAGCACACTGTCCTATGCACTTGCATCTCTCCCATCTGACTGAAGCTTTCACCACAATCATGGCATCTGTATGGTTTCTCCTTGTGAGTCCCCCTCAAATGTCCTTTCATATGTGCATCCTGCCTGAACGCTTTCCCACAGACTGGGCAGACAAAGGGTTTCTCTCCTGTGTGAACCCTGATATGCTCTTTCAGATGACTCTTCACTTTGAAACCTTTCCCACAGAGGTGACAGCTGTGTGGTCTCTCCCCTGTATGAGTTGTCATGTGGTCTCCCAGACCATTCCTTGCTGGGAACCCTTTTCCACAGACATGGCAACGAAATCGCTCATACAAAGCACGTCTCTTCTTAAGTTCAGACAGCGTTCCTATATGTCTGAATGGTCTTCCTGTCTTTGTTTTCCGTTGCAGAGCGCCTCCAATCTCTGTTCCATGCATGTTTTCACTCGGAGCTGCAGAACAGTGTGCGTTTACTGCAAACATGAGCTGTGGGTCACTCGTTAGTACTCCATAGTCCTCTCCTCCATCAGGTTCTGTTTTAATGTGTTCCACTAGGGTGCTTGATAGATTTTTCATCTCATTGTCCTCCACAATTTGGGTTTGGAAAAGGTGTGAGGGCCAAGGGTCCTGGACAAAATCACCTTTCACACAAGGAGGAGTGAACCCGAACTCTATGTTATGACCATGAGTCTCAGGCCCTTGCATTTGCTCTTCTCCCAGATTGGTTTTGAGGTCCTGTTCCTCTGTACTTTGTGTGAGCTCTGAACTTTCCCTCCTCCACTCCTGCTCAAGGGGAACCTCTTCTTCAGAGACATGGAGCTGCCTAGGGTCTGGAGGGAAGGACAGGCAAATAAATGTTATTCAATAGATAGACATTAATATTTTCAATGTTTAAAGACCAAGTGCGTTCAAAAAATGTGATTTTCCTTTATTTTATATACACTGAGTGTACAAAACATTTAGGAACACCTTCCTAATAATATTGTGTTGCACTCCCCCTTTTGCCAATAGAACAGCCTCAATTCGTTGGGGAATGGACTCTACAAGGTGTCGAAAGCATTCCACAGGGATGCTGGCCCAAGTTGACTTCAATGCTTGCCACAGTTTGCTAAGTTGGCTGGATGTATTTTGGGTGGTGGCCCATCCTTGATACACACGGGAAACTGTTGAGCGTAGGGCTGGGCGATATGGCCAAAATATCATATCATGGTATTTTTCAGATTTGACAGTATTTTATGTTTTTGATTYATAAAAAAAGTTCTACATTTGCTTTATGAGTAGTGCGTGACCCTAGGGTGGCAACACATATATTCTAAATTATTTAAATGGGTCTTTCTCCATTCGGATTGTTTTATACTGTTCAATTCAACTTCAACCTAAAATAATTTCCTGCATTTCCATCAATTTCTGCATTTCCTGCACTCATTTGAGATCATTTCCACACTACCACGATATGGGCAAAAGTACTAGGTGTTTTTTTTAACCAAATGTTGCAATTGCAATTTAGATAAACACTTGGGTGAACTTTTGGAATCATGGAAATAGAATGTTTATTCTAATTCTATAGTTAGAATATAAATAATAGTGGGCACTTTCAATACAGTCTTGTTTGACATAAATGCCATGGATGAGTTATTGTGACAGGGTAGGAACCAAAGTGATGTACAGTGTTTCCTAGGGGACCCTATAATCTTTGGTTACATTAAATCTTTATTCATATAGCCAACATATTATTATACCTTTATTTCAACAAGGAACACAGACTGAGACCAAGGTCTCTTTTACAGCTGGGCCCTGCGTATACATGTTTACACACAGTTTAGGTACAATGATTAAGAAACTACACAAGACCAACAAAACGATCACAAATAACACAGCAACAAATACAGCAACAGATTACATTTACACATAGGTTATTCCCCTAACAGCACAAGAACTTGRATTACCCGAAACAGTTACAATCAATACAAAAATCATCCAATAAATATTTAAAATGGGCAAGGGAGACAAGAGTCTCAAGTTTAGTCTGCAGGCTATTCCATAGGCAAGGAGCGTAACAGGAAAAGGCAGCCATACCCAACTCTGTTCATGCTTCGTCTATTCCTCTTTGAAGATACTGTTGCACAAACAACATGCTGATTTTAAGCCTCCACCAGTACTGGTATCAGGCTGTATTAGCTAGCTACGTTTGCACTGACTCAGTACTTAGCTAGCCAGCTAACACGAATTAGCTTAACTTGCTAAGAAAATAAAAACTAGCTGTTTGCAGATGTAAGAAACACAAACTAATATTGTAATCATAGAACGTTTGTGGATTTATATTAAGATCAAAGTGGAAACAACATCGTTGTCATCAACATTGTTGTATGTGCTGCATTGACCATGCAGACTGAATGAAAGTGTCTCATGGTCAAGCAACAACAAATGCGCTCCTTGAGTGACAGGTCTGTGCGGAAAGCGGCATGGCGAGAGAGAGACCGGAGAGGGATGAATCAAGTACCAGAGTAAACTATAAAAATGGACATTACACACAGCGTATCACATTTAACAAACCAAACATTGAAATACCGTTATAGAAGGTAAAGTAAAAACCCATAAATACCGGTATATAGTAAAATACTGTATACCGCCCAGCCCTAGTTGAGCGTGAAAATCTRAGCAGCATTGCAGTTCCTGACACAAACCGGTGCGCCTGGCACCGACTACCATACCCCGTTCAAACGCCCTTCAATATTTTGTCTTGCCCATTCACCCCCTGAATGGGACACATACACAATAGGTTTGTGTCCAGAACTGCAATGATGCTGGGTTTCACGGTCAACAGCTTCCCGTATGTATCGGCAATGGTCCACCACCCAAAGGACATCCAGCCAACTTGACACAACTGTAGGAAGCATTGGAGTCAACATAGGCCAGCATCCCTGTGGAACACTTTTGACACCAGGTCCAAGACCTGACGAATTGAGGCTGTTCTGAGGGAGGTAAGTGTATATTTCCACACTATGACGTTGGAATAATACTGTGAAATTATGAAAATGATGAATGCCTTTTTTTAATGTAAGAGCCATTTGAAAAGACTGCCGTAAATGTCACCATGCCGTAAATTAGTTAATAGACCAATAAGAAAGAGTTCCAAACCTCTCTGCCAATAACAGCTAGTTTTCAGTTTTACCCTCCCCACTCAGACCACTCCTAGTCAGTCCTAGCTAAATTCTTGTTTGAGAAATTGCTCTTTCCTAAGAAGCTTTTTTGTTTGTTTTCAAATAAATGGTCTTAAAGAAACAATCACAGAAAGGTACTTAACTGTTACCCAGAAATTATTTGATATTGGGATAAAAATGGCTACATTGGACCTTATGTAACAATGCATGCTTAATTACGAAAACCAAATCTTCCAACGATATTGGGTTCTAGCAAGTTGATTGACCGGTAACAGGGGACAACTGACAAGTAAGGTGACAGACATTATAGGCTTGCAGCAAGCTAGCTATTACAAATACAGCCATTATCACTGGTCCAGGTTGCTGATCGGTGTTGTGAAGTAGGTAATGTTAAGCGTAGCACAGGATATTTTTGACCAATCTTTACTTGGCGATACTTCCTCAATTCCTTACTTGGAAGACAACATACAGTACCAGTCAAAAGTTTGGACACACCTACTCATTACAGGGTTTTTCTTTATTTTTTACTATTTTCTACATTGTAGAATAATAGTGAGGACATCAAAACTAAGAAATAACACATATGGAATCATGTAGTAACCAAAAAAAAGTGTTAAATCAAAATATTTTATATTTGAGATTCTAGAAAGTAGCCAGCCTTTGACAGCTTTGCACTCTCTTGGAATTCTCTCAACCACCTTCATGAGGTAGTCATCTGGAATGTATTTCAATTAACAGGTGTACCGTGTTAAGTTAATTTGTGGAACTGCTTTCCTTAATGCGTTTGAACCTATCAGTTGTGTTGTGACAAGGTAGGAGGGTATACAGATGATAGCCCTATTTGGTAAAAAACCAAGTCCATATTATGTCAGGAACAGTTCAAATAAGCAAAGAAAAATGACAAGCCATCATTACTTTAAGACACGAAGGTCAGTCAATCCMGAACATTTCTAGAACTTCGAAAGTTTCTTCAAATGCAGTCGCAAAAACCATCAAGCGCTATGATGAAACTGGCTCTAATGAGGACCGCCACAGGAAAGGAAGAGCCAGAGTTACCTCTGCTGCAGTTGATAAGTTCATTAGAGTTAACTGCAACTCAGATTGCAGCCCAATAAATGCTTCAGAGTTCAAGTAACAGACACATCTCAACTGTTAAGAGACGACTGAGTGAATCAGGCCTTCATGGTCGAATTGCTGCAAAGAAACCACTACTAAAGGACACCAATAAGAAGAAGAGAATTGCTTGGGCCAAGAAACACAAGCAATGGACACTAGACCGGTGGAAATCTGTCCTTTTGGTCTGATGAGTCCAAATTTGAGAATTTTTTGTTCCAACCATCGTGTCTATGTGAGACGCAGAGTAGGTAAACGGATGATCTCCGCATGTGTGGTTCCCAACATGAAGCATGGAGGTGGTGTGATGGTGCTTTGCTGGTGACACAGATTTATTTAGAATTCAAGGCACACTTAACCAGCATGGCTACCACAGCATTCTGCATCTAGTTTGCGCTTAGTGGGACTATCATTTATTTTTCAACAGGACAATGACGCAAAACACACCTCCAGGCTGTGTAAGGGCTATTTGACCAAGAAGGAGAGTGATGGAGTGCTGCAACAGATCACCCGACCTTAAACCAATTGAGATGGTCTGGGATGAGTTGGACCGCAGAGTGAAGGAAAAGCAGCCAACAAGACCTCAGCATATGTGGGAACTCCTTCAAGACTGTTGGAAAAGCATCTCAACCAGATGTAAACAAATTTGTGCACAAAATTTGAGAGAAATACACTTTGTGCATATAGAAAGTTTCTGGGATCTTTTATTTCAGCTCATGAAACACGGGACCAACACTTTACATGTTGCGTTTTATATTTTTTGTTCAGTGTATTATAAAGTCACCATTGTCCTCATGGTGAAATCCCTGAGCGGATTCCTTCCTCTCCGACAACTAAGTTAGGAAGGAAACCTGTATCTTTGTAGTGACCTAGGTGTTTGTACACCATCCAAAGTGTAATGAATAACTTCACCATGCTCAAAGGGATATTCAATGTCTGCTTTTTTTATTTTTACTCATCTACCAATAGATGCCCTTCTTTGCGAGGCATTGGAAAACCTCCCTGGTCTTTGTAGTTTAATCTGTGTTTGAAATCCACTACTCAACTGAGGGACCTTACAGATAATTATACGTGTAGGGTACAGAGATGAGGTAGTCAGTCAAACATCCTGTTAAGTACTTATGTGTGAGTCCATGCAACTTATGTGACTTGTAAAGCACATTTGTGCCCCTTAACTTAAGTATAGTTTCCCGATAACAAAAGGGTTGAATACTTGTTGATTCAAGACATTTCAGCTTTTAAATGTTTTATTTGTAAAAATGTCTAAAAACATAATTCCACTTTGACATTATGGGGTATTGTGTGTAGGCCAGTAACACAAAATGTACATTTAATCAATTTTAAATTCAGGCTGTAAAACAACCAAATGTGGAAAAAGTCAAGAATATGAATACATTCTGAAGGCACTGTTCCAGCCAGCTGGAACAATAATAATGTTTGACTAGGCTAGGGTTCCCCAACTGCCCTCCCGTGGGACGAATTTGGCCCGTAGGTGATTTTATTTCCCCCGCCCCCCAAGTTTTCAGTGCAAAAACTTTACATTTTTTAAATTGTTGGACATGACCTTAAATATGTTCCAAAGTATTACCCTGCGTAATACAAACACTAGTATGAGGACACTCCTTCAAATGAGTGGATTCGGCTATTTCAGCCACAGGTGTATAAAATCAAGCACACAGCTATGCAATCTCCGTAGACAAACATTGGCAGTAGTATGGCCTTACTGAAGAGCTCAGTGACTTTCAACGTGGCACCGTCATAGGATGCCACCTTTCTAACAAGTCAGTTAGTCACATTTCTGCCCGTGTCAACTTTAAGTGCTATTATTGGAAGTGGAAACGTCTAGGAGCAACAACGGCTCAGCCACAATGTGGTAGGCCACACAAGCTCACAAAACGGGACCGCCGAGTGCTGAAGCGCATAAAAGTAGTCTTTCCTCTGTTGTAACACTCACTACCGAGTTCCAAACTGCCTTTTGGAAGCAACGTCAGCAAAATAACTATTCGTCGGGAGCGTCATGAAATCGGTTTCCATGGCCGAGCAGCCGCACACAAGCCTAAGATCACCATGCACAATGCCAAGCGTTGGCTGGGGTGGTGAAAAGCTTGCCGCCAATAGACTCTGGAGCAGTGGAAATGCGTTCTCTGGAGTGATGAATCGCGCTCCACCATCTGTCAGTCCAATGGACGAATCTGGGCTTGGCGGATGCCAGGAGAACGCTACCTCCCCGAATGCATAGTGCCAACTGTAAAGTTTGGTGGAGGAGGAATAATGGTTTGGGTTAGGCCCCTTAGTTCCAGTGAAGGGAAATGTTAACACTATAGCATACAATGACATTCTAGAGTCAAAACGATTCTGTGCTTCCAACTTTATGGCAACAGTTTGGGGAAGGCCCTTTCCTGTTTCAGCATGACAATGCCCCGGTGCACAAAGCGAGGTCCTGTTTCAGCATGACAATGCCTCCGTGCACAAAGCGAGGTCCATACAGAAATGGTTTGTCGAGATTGGTATGGATGAACTTGACTGGCCTGCACAGAGCCCTGACCTCAACCCCATCTTACACCTTTMGGTTGAATTGGAATGCCGACTGCGAGRCAGGCGTAATCACCCAACATCAGTGCCCAACCTCACTAATGCTCTTGTGGCTGAATGAAAGCCCCTGCAGCAATGTTCCAACATCTAGTGGAAAACCTTCCCAGAAGAGTGGAGGCTGTTATAGCAGCAAAGGGGGGACTAACTCCATATTAATGCTCATGATTTTGGAATGAGATGTTCGACGAGCAGGTGTCCACATACTTATAGTCATGTAGTGTATATGTGATCGTACACAAATGTACAAAAGCAAAGTTTGAAATGATTATGTTTTAGTCAAGTATTATCTGTTTGGGCTTCTTGCTGTCAAGTTGCAATCTACAAATTATTTGTAATTAAGTTCCGGCCCCCTGACCAACAATCGGCCCGCGGCTGAATTCAGTTGATGATCCCTGACCCTGGGGGCGATATTTTTAATCATAGCAAGCATCGCGAGGGCAGTGACAGAGAGTAGACTACAAGCCAGTCAAAACAGTACATTGAAATAGACGCCGTTACAAACCTGCTCTATGTAACTTGACTTGAGGTTTAATGACCATATCCAACATTTTCTGTAAACGTTCGTTCTCTTCCTTCGAACGGGTGATTTCTTCTTGATACTCCACTATCGTCTTTTCAACTACTCCAAATATCTCTACAGCAGCCGCTGTCAATCGCTCGCGCAGAAACATATTGAGCAATTGCATTTTTGACATATTGTAAATACACTGTTGCTTGTATTTTATTTGCAAGGTAAATAAATTGAAAGCTTTTTTTTTTTAATCCTTGTGAAATGTGCCAGTCCGAGAGCCCGGAAGTAAACACTGCTAACTCTACTATTTTACAGTGCATGCACGGCAACCCAATACCGCACTATATCGCCACCTGTTGTCCGGAGTGGAAACGAAGTATTTTTATTTTTTATTTAACTAGGCAAGTCAGTTAACAATGCCCGCCTACCAAAAGGCTTTCTGCGGGGATAGGGGCTGGGATTAAAAATAAAAGATCAAATAAAATAGGACAAAACACACATCACGACAAGAGAGACACCACAACACTACATAAAGAGAGACCTAAGACAACAACATAGCATGGTAGCAACACATGGAAACACAGGATGGTAGCAACACAACAAGACAACTACATGGTAGCAACACAACATGGCGGCAGCACAACATGGTAGCAGCACAAAACATGGTACAAACATCGACAAGGTTTCTTCGACTTCCATTTCTCCTCCTGTCTTTGATCCGGCTTACAGCTCACTGCTTACACTTTTCTACCATTCTTCTTCAACTAAACCATCTCCCCTTTTTTTTTTTTTTTACCAATTCAACTTCACCCTCTTCCTTCCTCTCTCTCTTCGACCTCTGCCCCTCTCTCTCCATTCTTTCTCCGTAATCCAAGTATACGTCTCCTTATCTTTAATTTTTGACTCTCAAATCGCTATTTCTTCCAAACCCACCACTCAGACAGGAACTTGTGCTGCACCCTGGCTATTGGTTAACATTTTGGTAGCTCCAAAGACAGTAAGAACCTCTCTGGTCACTGTCCTAGTACTGCATGACTAGGTATCCCCCTTTCCCTAATGTGAAGCCAGCTGAATAGATAGTTGAATCCTGATTCAGTGTATTATAATGGCATGACTTTGAACTGTTTGAAACAAACTAAACCAGTGCATGCAGACATGTTGAACAGCATGATGTCTGTCTGTCCAGTTGCTAGTYAAGAACCTGCAGTTTGAGGATGGGAAGATGATCGCAGCGGCAAGGTACTTCAGCTCGGGGAGCTGCGCTTCTGTGGAGCTCACTGAGGAGGAGAAGGCCTTCGCTGAGCAAATGAGGGTAAGAAAATAAAAAAGTACTAACACTTTACTATTGAATCTGTCTGTCTTACACTGATTTTTCAGCTAATTTGAACAAGGTTGTAAATGTAAATGTTTATCTCTCACCTTAACCCTTGATAAACTGACTCCAGACCAGTGTTTACAGTGTTGTCCTGTCCCATTGACAGGGTGTGTGGAAGAGCATCCTGACTAACGTGGATGCCATCGAGGACTCCACTGACTTCTTCAAGTCTGGGGCTGCTTCTATGGACGTGGTCAGGTAAACAACACACCAGCATGGACATCTAAAAGGTCGAAGGTTGCAAGTCAATGGGTTTTAGACAGTACACCAAGTGGGAAATGTTTTTTCTATCAATGATTACTATGAAAAGGGAAACGCATTACAGCAGCTGGGGTTGAACGCCACCTCTTCCCCATTCACCACTCCCTTCATCCATACCTCACCTCTACCATCTCCTTCACCCCAACCACCTTCTTCATCCCTACCTCACCCCTACCACCTCATTCATCCCTACCTCACCTCTACAACCTCCTTCATCCCTACCTCACCTCTACAACCTCCTTCATCCCCACCTCACCCCTACCATCTCCTACATCCCTACCTCACCCCTACCACATCCTACCTCACCCGTACCACCTCCTTCACCCCTACCACCTCCTTCATCCCTGCCTCACCCCTACCACCTCCTTCATCCCTGCCTCACCCCTACCACCTCCTTCATCCCTGCCTCACCCATACAACCTACGTCATCCCTACCTCACCCCTACAACCTCCTTCATCACTATCTCACCCCTACCACCTATTTCATCCCTACCACCTCCTTTGCTTCCCTCCCTCCCTCTCGCTCTCCACACCCTCTCACCCCCCACCTTTCCATAGCCCCATCCCCCACTCCCCCCCATCTCCCCCTCTCTCTGCAGTAAGTAAATAACTCCAAAGCATACATAAAATTAGACGATGAAAAAGTATGATATTTTACTTCTGGTACAACAAAGTTAATCCTATGTTATGTTGTCAGGCTGGTGGAGGAGGTGAAGCTGAGGGCCAGTGGGTGTCAGCTGCAGAATGAGGATGTGTACATGAACACCACCTTCCAGGACTTCATCCAGATGTGTGTGAGGAAGCTCCGAGGGGAGGACGACGAGGAGGAGCTGGTCGTTGACTACGTAAGAGTCACCATCATCATCGTCATTATTACTATGATCCTCTATCTTCATCATTATCATAACCATCATCATCATTCTTACCACCAGAATCAGCATTATCCTCAATACTCTAATCTAATGTAGGCCGTTAGGAACAGGAGTGAAACTTTGGAGGGCGTTCCAGTTCTTATTTCAGTCTCCTGCGTTAGTAACATGATCACTAAGGAAGAACACAACAAGCCTTGAAAGGCCTTTGGATAAGGAAGCGTAATGTAAATGTCCTGTAACCAGGTGGAGAAGAACATCAACAACATGACCATCCGGATGCCCCACCAGCTCTTCATCAACGGGGAGTTTGTGGACGCAGAGGGAGGGAAGACCTACAAGACCATCAACCCCACAGATGGAACAGTAGGGAGCTAGCTTTCACCTGTCCATTAATGTCTGATCCATGGTTTTCCTAAAGTTCTTAATAACTTGATCTGCTCGCACCAATTTGGTTTGTCTCAGACGATGACAAATTAAGTGACTATATCACTCTTACAGTATGTGTGTTTGTGTGTGTGTGTGTGTTTCCCATCTCTCTCGCTCTCTCTTTAGGCTATCTGTGATGTGTCTTTAGCTCAATCCAGTGACGTGGACCGAGCTGTAGCGGCCGCCAAGGAGGCGTTCGAGGACGGAGAGTGGGGAAAGATAAACCCCAGAGACAGAGGCAGACTCCTATATAAGTCAGTCTATTAGAAACCAGCATGTAAAATAGCATCCTATTATAGCGCAGTACATTTAACCTGGGTCCATAGGGAATAGGGCCCATAGGTTCCATATCAAATAGGGCTCCATTTCTGATGCAACACAAGACTAAGACCCAGGCACATATAATAATACAGGTGGTCTTTGAAACATTCAAATGCAGGCAACTATACAAGGCAGTCAACCATGTATCGCTGGGTCTATAAGATACACAGGATAATATATAGATGTTTTTTGAAGACGTACGTGAGGTCACACTTCACTTTTTGATTTGTGTAATATTTTCCGTTAAGGTGCATTTTTCAGTGTTAAATTACTAACGCGTTGCTGTAGCAGATGTTTAAATGAAACTATTTAACCCTTCACTGCCCCCTACAGGCTGGCTGACCTGATGGAGGAGCACCAAGAGGAGTTAGCCACTATAGAGTCCATGGATTCTGGGGCCGTATACACACTGGCCTTGAAGACCCATGTGGGCATGTCCATCCAGACCTTCCGCTACTTCGCTGGCTGGTGTGACAAGATCCAGGTGAGAGAGTGGGGGATATCACAACATTGTCCATATTGCCCACTGTTTTTCATTTTGTGCAACAAAGAAGCAGATGCTTTAAAGATCCAATGCAGCTGTTTTTATCTCAATATCACATCGTTTCTGGGTAACAATTAAGTACTTGAATTATTAAATGGTCAAAAAGAAACAAAAATAGGTTCTTAATAAAGGGCAATTTCTCAAGCAAGAATTTAGCTAGGACTGTCTGGGAGTGGTCTGAGTGGGGAGGGAAAACTGGAAATGAGCTGTTATTGGAAGACCGGTTTGAAACTCTTTCTTATTGGTCTATTAACTAATTTACCACATGGCGATGTTACCATCGAAGGCCAAAACTCCATCCCACCAAAACAGGCTGAAATTTCAGGCAGTCTTTTGAAACAGCTTGTACATTAAAACAGCATTATCCTAATTTTCACAATATTATCCTAACAACCTCATAGTGTGGAAATATATATAAAACACTGGAAAATCACGTTTCTGACTGCATTGGGCCTTTAATTAAAGACTTGTTACCTACTCTGAATACCACAGGTAAGGGGCCAGTTGTTCTACAAGGATGATGGCCCATGTTGACACCAAAAATCCTTCTTTAACCTGTCTCCTTCCCTTCATCTACACTGATTTAYCAAGTGATATCAATAAGGGATCATAGCTTTCACCTGGATTCACCTGGTCCGTCTAAGTCAAGGAAAGAGCAGGTGTTCCTAATGTTTTGTACACTCAGTGTATATGTTTATAAGGCAATATAACACTCACTTTATAAGCTTCTAATTATTCTTCTGGGTTATTGTTGTAGTGTTATTTGGATTGTAATATGAATTTGTTCTGATATTTCTAGATTTTTTAATTATTCTTTTGACATTCTACTGCATTGTTGAGGAACTGGCAACTCAAGCATTTCGCTGCACCCGCTATAACATCCACTTAACTTTCTATGCGACCAAGAAACTTAGATTTGATTTGATGTTTAAGTTTATGTTCATGATCAGTGACGGTCTCCTTCTACAGGGCTGCACCATCCCCATCAACCAGGCCCGACCCAATCGCAACCTTACCTTCACCAAGAAAGAACCAATCGGGTGAGATACACCAGCCACATGCAAATACATAGCCAATACATTTTTGGGTCAAAACAAGATTTTGAGAATAAGCATATTTGTCATTTTAACTCTCAGAGTGTGTGCTATCGTAATTCCCTGGAACTACCCTCTCATGATGTTGGCCTGGAAAACAGCTGCCTGTCTGGCTGCTGGTAACACTGTGGTCCTCAAACCTGCCCAAGTAAGGAGCATCACAATCCCGTTCATATGTTTTCACTAAAGAGGGGAACAAAGGGATATTGTAAAATGTTCTGTACTGTACTGTGCACTAGGGGGCAGTGCACTGGTGTCCAGACACTAAATTGTATACTGTACAGAAAATGTTTGATGCCATTCCATTTGCTCCGTTCCAGCTATTATTATGAGCCGTCCTCCCCTCAGCAGCCTCCACGTGTTTCAACCCCTTCTCCAATGGAGCATTTAGTTTGCGTGATCCATTTGAACTTTTTGAAAAGCGATATGGCAACATTTACTATTAAATCTGTACCCTGTACAGCCAGAAGACTGGCCACCCCTCAGAGCCTGGTTCCTCTCTAGGATTCTTCATAGATTCCAGCCTTCTAGGGAGTTTTTCCTAGTCACCGTGCATTTCCCTCTGCATTGCTTGCTCTTTGGGGTTTTAGGCTGGGTTGCTGTAAAGCACTTTTTGACAACTGCTAATGTAAAATGGACTTTATATAATACATTTGATTGATTGGCCTATGGGGTTTAGCCAACTCCTGACTATTGTTAGCGTGTCCTTCAATAAAGTTACAGAAGCAGTCTTTTTACAGGGGTACAACTGATTTCAATCCATTTGATACAGTATGCCTGAGATACCTGCATTTGTCAAGGTATATGAATTGCCAAAAGCTAGCATGTTCAATCATTTTGGTTGTGTGTATATTCCTATGGTCCCTAGGTGACTCCACTGACAGCAGTGAAGTTTGCTGAATTGGCTGCGAGGGCAGGATTCCCCAAGGGAGTGATCAACATCCTCCCTGGATCAGGTAAACATGCTTTTCTGTTTTTGATCGTTGTTTTATACAGATGTTCATATCAAAAGAGTTGCGCCTATCTTTTCTTTACACACCTGGTTTTTGCCTGCATCTCAGTTGTCCTCTCACCCCCTGCAATAGAGAACCTGGGAAGGTGCACCATTTTTTCCCAGATGACTGAAAAGTTGACTTATAGGTGATACAAGGTTTTGTTGTGATGCTGACGGTGTGCTGGTTTCTCTTCTGCTGTCTGTCAGGTGCTCTGGTGGGCCAGCGTCTGTCCGACCACCCGGACGTCCGGAAGCTTGGCTTTACTGGCTCCACTGAGATAGGGAAACACATCATGAAGAGGTGAGTGGTCACTGTTGTGGCAACCTCAGTCCAGAGAGGTCATGACTTTAGGTTCTGGGTGGTGGCCATGACTTTGGCCGATAATAGCATACTGTTTATGTGTATGTAGTACAGCAGTGGTCACCAACCTTTTCTGAGTCAAAATCACTTTCTGAGTCAAAATTCAAGCCAAGATCTACCGCTCAGATTATTATTATTTTTTACATGACTTAAAACCCCCTAACATGCTGACTACCCCGCTAACATGCTGACTACCCCGCTAACATGCTGACTACACCGCTAACATGCTGACTACCCCGCTAACATGCTGACTACACCGCTAACATGCCGACCACACCGCTAACATGCCGACTACCCCGCTAACATGCTGATTACCCCGCTAACATGCTGACTACACCGCTAACATGCTAACTACACTGCTAACATTCTGAGCACACCGCTAACATGCTGACTACATTATTGCACCCACACTGCTCGCGCGCACCAACGAGCGTCTGCATTGCCAAGCGTTAAAATAGAAGTCAGTTCTATTTGTGACGCTGAGTCCTGCCTCTCCCATCTCCTCATTGGTTTATACAAGCTGATACCCACGTGCCATCTCCTCATTGGTTATACCCACGTGTGTGACTGAAAGACGAACGGAGGTCGGTGGTGGTAATACACCTTATGAAAGTTAGTTGCCAATCGCAATATAAAGTCCAAAGAAGAAAAAGCCTGGAAGGAGGAGAGATGACAAGAAATGATTCGGTTGACAGTTTTATGTGTGGATTTATTGTCGGAGTAGAGGACCTTGTGTAAATAGGACAAATTAGCTAGTAACTGCAAGCTAGCTAGCTAAATTGCCATAAATGTTTAATGCTTTTTGACCTGTCCCCAAATTTAATCTAATTGGTTCAGAGTTTGTTTTGATATTTTAACCTGCGTGTCGTGATCGCGTTTGGTGTGGGGGGGCAAAATCAAATTGTGCACGATGGCGCGCGGCCGGTTTGGGTACGGTGTAATAGGACGATGTCCATGCCCCCGCTGAAATCGAATTAGCATAATCAAAAACTCCCAAAATGGGAACACTTCGCCTTCCCGGCGTTAGGGCTGCTGAATAAAGTGCAGCTACCGCCAACAGCGCGAAACAAATAAAAAAAATAGGAATGCCTAAGGCCTTAACAGAAATGTTTTGTGATCAACTAGGAATGGCTTGGAGATCGACCAGTTTATCGCGATCCACTGGTTGGTGACTACTGTAGTGCAGTATGTGTGTGTTTGTGTATTAACAACTGTTTTTGTGCGTTCCTCTATCTCAGCTGTGCAGTCAGTAATGTGAAGAAGGTGTCCCTAGAACTGGGGGGTAAATCTCCACTCATCATCTTTAGTGACTGTGACATGGACAAGGCCGTTCGCATGGTCAGTGGGSCTTCAATTCAATGCTGGTCACTACATAACATTAATATAAAAATATGTATATCAAAGAATATAAAATATGAATATTTCAGAATATTGTAAGGCATCAATTTCACTGTATTTATTTGTGTATTTTAGGGAATGAGCGCTGTATTCTTCAACAAGGGAGAGAACTGCATTGCAGCAGGCAGACTCTTTGTGGAAGAGAACATCCATGACCAGTATGTCAAGAGAGTGGTACGTGTCTCAATGCTAACTTAGTCACCCGCTCGCTACCTTATCTCACAGCGCTATGCTAACTTAGTCACCCGCTCGCTACCTTATCTCACAGCGCTATGCTAACTTAGCCACCCGCTCGCTACCTTATCTCACAGTGCTATGCTAACTTAGCCACCACTCGCTACCTTATCACACAGGGCTATTCTAACTCAGCCATCCGTTAACTTATCTCACAGAGCTGTGCTAACTTAGCCATCCTCTTCCTTATCACTTCTGTCATCATGAAGTGCTTTGAGAGGCTAGTTAAGGCTCATATCACCTCACCTCTATCTTACCTGACACCCTAGACCCACTTCAATTTGCATACCGCCCCAATAGGTCCAGAGACGATGCAATCGCCATCGCACTGCACACTGCCCTATCCCATCTGGAKAAGAGGAATACTTATGTAAGAATGCTGTTCATTGACTATAGCTCAGCCTTCAACACCATTCAACCTCCAAGCTCATCATTTAGCTCGGGGCCCTGGGTCTGAGCCCCACCCTGTGCAACTGGGTCCTGGACTTCTTGACGGGCCGCCCCCAGGTGGTGGTCTTGGGAAAAAGGTAGGAAACAACACCTCCATTATGCTGATACTCAACACAGGGGCCCCACAAGGGTGCGTGCTCAGCCACCTCCTGTACTCCCTGTTCACCCATGGAGGCGTGCGTGGCCACGCAGTCAACTCAATCATCAAGTTTACAGACAACACAACAGTTGTAGGCCTGATTACCAATGACAAGACAGCCTACAGGGAGGAGGTGAGGGCCCTGGCGGAGTGGTGCCTGGAAAATAGCCTCTCCCTCAACGTCAACAAAATGAAGGAGCTGATCGTGGACTCCGGGAAGCAGCAGAGAGAGCATGCCCCTATCCACATCGACGGGGCCACAGGAGAGAAGGTGAAAAGCGTCAAGTTCCTCGGCGTACACTGACGATCTGAAATGGTCCACCCACACAGACAGTGTGGTGAAGAAGGTGCAACAGCGTATCTTCAACCTCAAGAGGCTGAAGAAATTTGGCTTGGTCCCTAACACCCTCACAAACTTTTACAGCCCGCAACTGCTGGGCTCTCCAGAGAGTGGTGCGGTCTGCCCAACGCATCACCTGGGGTACACTGCCTGCCCTCCAGGACACTTACAGCACCCGATGTCACAGGAAGGCCAAAAAGATCATCAAGGACATCAACCACCCAAGCCAAGGTCTGTTCACCTCGCTACCATCCAGAAGGCGAGGTCAGTACAGGTGCATCAAAGCTGGGACCGAGAGACTGAAAAACACCTCAAGGCCATGAGACTGTTAAATAGCCATCATTAGCCGGCTACCACCCGGTTATTCGACAGTTTACCTTAGAGGCTGCTGCCCTATATACACATAGACATGGAATCACTGGTCACTTTAAAATGGAACACTAGTCACTTTAATAATGTTTACATACTACTGCTTTACTCATTTCATATGTACAGTGGGGAGAACAAGTATTTGATACACTGCCGATTTTGCAGGTTTTCCTACTTACAAAGCATGTAGAGGTCTGTAATTTTTATCACAGGTACACTTCAACTGTGAGAGACGGAATCTAAAACAAAAATCCAGAAAATCACATTGTATGATTTTTAAGTAATTCATTTGCATTTTATTGCATGACATAAGTATTTGATACATCAGAAAAGKAGAACTTAATATTTGGTACAGAAACCTTTGTTTGCAATTACAGAGATCATACGTTTCCTGTAGTTCTTGACCAGGTTTGCACACACTGCAGCAGGGATTTTGGCCCACTCCTCCATACAGACCTTCTCCAGATCCTTCAGGTTTCAAGGCTGTCGCTGGGCAATACGGACTTTCAGCTCCCTCCAAAGATTTTCTATTGGGTTCAGGTCTGGAGACTGGCTAGGCCACTCCAGGACCTTGAGATGCTTCTTACGGAGCCACTCCTTAGTTGCCCTGGCTGTGTGTTTCGGGTCGTTGTCATGCTGGAAGACCCAGCCACGACCTATCTTCAATGCTCTTACTGAGGGAAGGAGGTTGTTGGCCAAGATCTCGCGAGTGCAGTGGCCCCATCCATCCTCCTCTCAATACGGTGCAGTCGTCCTGTCCCCTTTGCAGAAAAGCATCCCCAAAGAATGATGTTTCCACTCCAAGCTTCACGGTTAGGATGGTGTTCTTGGGGTTGTACTATCCTTCTTCTTCCTCCAAACACGGCGAGTGGAGTTTAGACCAAAAAGCTCTATTTTTGTCTCATCAGACCACATGACCTTCTCCAATTCCTCCTCTGGATCATCCAGATGGTCATTGGCAAACTTCAGACGGGCCTGGACATGCGCTGGCTTGAGCAGGGGGACCTTGCGTGCGCTGCAGGATTTTAATCCATGACGGCGTAGTGTGTTACTAATGGTTTTCTTTGAGACTGTGGTCCCAGCTCTCTTCAGGTCATTGACCAGGTCCTGCGTGTAGTTCTGGGCTGATCCCTCACCTTCCTCATGATCATTGATGCCCCACGAGGTGAGATCTTGCATGGAGCCCTAGACCGAAGGTGATTGACCGTCATCTTGAACTTCTTCCATTTTCTAATAATTGCGCCAACAGTTGTTGCCTTCTCACCAGCTGCTTACCTATTGTCCTGTAGCCCATCCCAGCCTTGTGCAGGTCTACAATTTTATCCCTGATGTCCTTACACAGCTCTCTGGTCTTGGCATTGTGGAGAGGTTGGAGTCTGTTTGATTGAGTGGGTGGACAGGTGTCTTTTATACAGGTAACGAGTTCAAACAGGTGCGTTAATACAGGTAATGAGTGGAGAACAGGAGGGCTTCTTAAAGAAAAACTAACAGGTCTGTGAGAGCCGGAATTCTTACTAGTTGGTAGGTGATCAAATACTTATGTCATGCAATAAAATGCGAATGAATTACTTAAAAATCATACAATGTGATTTTCTGGATTTTTGTTTTAAATTCCGTCTCTCACAGTTGAAGTGTACCTATGATAAAAATTACAGACCTCTACATGCTTTGTAAGTAGGAAAACCTGCAAAATCGGCAGTGTATCAAATACTTGTTCTCCCCACTGTATATACTGAATTCTATTCTACTTTATTTTAGTCAATGCCACTCCTACATTGCTCGTCCTAATATTTATATATTTCTTATTTCTTTTACATTAGATTAGTGTGAATTGTTAGATACTACTGCACTAGAGCTAGGAAAACAAACATTTCACTACACCCYCAATATCATCTGCTAAATATGTGTATGTGACCAATACAATTAGATTTGAATCTCACAGTGCTATGCTAACTTAGCCATCTGCTAACTACCTCATCTCAGGTGGAGGAGGTTAAGAAGATGAAGATCGGAGATCCTCTGGACCGCTCCACAGACCACGGACCCCAGAACCACAAGGCCCACATGGACAAGCTGGTGGAGTACTGCCAGACAGGCGTGAGGGAAGGCGCCACTCTGGTGTATGGGGGAAAACAGGTCTCCCGCCCAGGTTAGACTTATTTTTTCAGTTCATAGCGCTGTAGATTTTACTAATATTAGCTGTGAGGCAGAGTTAGGGGCAAATGTCACTCCAATTCCAGTCCGTTCAGAAATGGAATTGGATGTCATACTGTGACCATTTGTGGTGTTACCATTTCTTAGTTCAAGGGATGACTATCAGCTACAAAATGACTAAAATAGTAAAGAAGTTGTTTACTATATCTTTCCCTGTGGTACCTTTCTCCAGGATTCTTCTTTGAGCCCACCATCTTCACCGATGTCCAGGACCACATGTTCATTGCTATAGAGGAGTCGTTTGGCCCCGTCATGATCCTCTCCAAGTTCAAGAGCGGGTCAGTGTTTGTCATTGTCAGATGGGTGTCCTGTGTGGTTCAGCTGACCCCAGAACACTTACATACCTGAGTCGGCATGGGTTTCAAATCTTGTGCATTGCTCCTCCGACTAGCTCTCCTCCGACCTTTCTCGACCTCTCTGTTCATCCCTTTCTCTCTCTCTCAAGGGATGTGGACGAGGTTCTGCGGAGGGCCAATGCCACTGAGTATGGCCTGGCATCAGGAGTGTTCACACGTGACATCAGCAAGGCGCTGTATGTCAGCGAGAAGCTCAACGCCGGCACCGTCTTTGTCAACACCTACAACAAGACGGACGTGGCTGCTCCCTTCGGCGGCTTCAAGCAGTCCGGCTTTGGCAAAGACCTGGGTAAGACCTGCTGATTCTGGGACATTGTTTCCACACAGGTTAGATTAATCATAGAAGCCCACATGGAAAAATACTACAGTTTACTATAGAATACAACAGTACTTACTATAGAATTCTCTAGTAAACTGTAGAATACTATAGTAAACACAGCAAAAWCACTACACTTTTTTAACTATAGTAAATACAGTAGTATATAGTAAATGTATATACCCTATATACCCTGCTGATTCCCCAATATCCCAATTTGTGCCACCCATAAGTCAGAAACCTACATGCTAACTATAGACCATATTGTGTTCCCTACAGGTAATAGAAATAGGGCAGAAGCTCTGCAGGTTCAGTCCTACCTACCTACAGGTTATGGAAAATTAGCTCTTTTAGTATTTCTCCAGTAGGTTTCCTCAGAGAAAGCCCTACTTCTATATCAAAAATAATAAAACTAAAACACTGTTGTAAATACTCCAGTAATATTGGCAAAACACTACAGTAAATACCATATGTATGTATACCATAGTATACTATAGTATTTTTTCATGTGGGAGTAGAATTACTAGAATGGGAAAAGTCCAAAGATGCATTTTCTAGGAATGCCAATTCAATTGCATGTATATCCTGTCTCAACATCACTGGCTTTCTCCAACAGGACAAGAGGCTCTTAACGAATACCTGAAGACCAAGGCTGTCACTGTAGAGTACTAAATATACAGCTCTGTAAAAAATTAACAGACCACTGCAAAATTATCAGTTTCTCTGGTTTTAGTATTTATAGGTATGTTTTTGGCTAAAATGAAATTTTTTGTTTTATTCTATTCTATAAACTACTGACAACATTTCTCCCAAATTCCAAATAAAAATATTGTAATTGAAGAGCATTTATTTGCAGAAAATTTGAATTATCAAAATAACAAAAAGATGCAGTGTTGTCAGACCTCGAATAATGCAAAGAAAATAAGTTAATATTCATTTTTAAACAACACTATACTAATGTTTTAACTTAGGAAGAGTTCAGAAATCAATATTTGGTGGAATAACCCTGATTTTCAATCAGACTGATCCTCCACCAAATTTCACAGTGGTTGCGAGACAGAGCATGCCAAGACGCATGAAAGCTGTGATTGTCTTTTTTGTTATTTTGACCAGTTGTCATTTTCTGCAAATAAAGGCTCTAAATGACAATATTTTTGGAATTTGGAAGAAATGTTGTCAGTAGTTTATAGAATAAAACAAAAAGGTTCATTTTAACCAAACACATACCTATAAATAGTAAAACCAGAGAAACTGATAATTTTGCAGTGGTCTGTTAATTTTTTACAGAGTTGTATTATAGAGAGATGTGTGGTAGCTACCCACTGGGCACAGACGTCAGTTCAACATCTAGTTTTGATTTACATTTGGTTGAGTTGTCAACTAACGCGAATTCAACCCAAAAAATTCACCATGTCATTGGATTTAGGTTAAAAGTTTGGTAAAAAAAAACATTCAGTTTTTGCCAATCCAATATTTTTTTTCCTGTTGATTCAACGTTAACACATTATTATATATATATTTTTAAATGGCTTGGAAACAATGTTGATTCCAAACAGTTTTTGCCCAGTGGGTATTCTCTCTTTATAATCAGACCATATGTCACTAAGCAAATTCCTGAACTAAATGTGAATGATAGACGAGGCAGAAAGGAAACGTAATACCTCCACATGCCCTGATGAACAATTCTACTTGTAATTCAGTCTTTCTGAAATGTGATTAACCCTCTAATATTTCTTAGTGCTGTTTAGCACAATTACTTATGAAATGTAATATTTTTATGGATGAGAAATACCATGTGAAATGATATCCCCCTCTCAGAAATAAGAAATATTCACGGTATGTTGTAGCAGTTGGTCAATACTGGTAAATCTACCAACAATGTTTGAAAATGTCAACACCAGTGGTTCCCTTTTATAGTCTTGTACCTCTTCAAACATTCAACATCCAGCTGTGTACCCCCTCTAGCACCAGGGTCAACGCACTCTCAAATGTTGTTTTTTGCCATCATTGTAAGCCTGCCACACACACACTATACGATACATTTAACATAAGAATGAGGGTGTATTTTGTCACAACCCGGCTCGTGGGAAGTGACAAAGAGCTCTTACAGGACCAGGGCACAAATAATAATATAATAATCAATKATTTTGCTCTTTATTTAACCATTTTACATATAAAACTTTATTTGTTCATCAAAAAAATGGTGAATGACTCACCACAGGTTCATGAGAAGGGTGGCTTGAAAGGATGCACATAACTCTGCAATGTTAGGTTGTATTGGAGAGAGTCTGTCTTAAATAATTTTCCACACACAGTCTGTGCCTGTATTTAGTGTTCATGCTAGTGAGGGCTGAGAATCCACTCTCACATAGGTACGTGGTTGCAAAGGGCATCAGTGTCTTAACAGCGCGATTTGCCAAGGCAGGATAGTCTGTGCGCAGCCCAATCCAGAAATCTGGCAGTGGCTTCTGATTAAATTKAATTTTCACAGAACCGCTTGTTGCAATTTTGATYAGGCTCTCTTGTTCAGATATCTGTAAGTGGACTGGAGGCAGGGAATGAAAGGGATAACGAATCCAGTTGTGTCATCCGTTTCYGAAAAGTACGTGCTTAATTGCGTACCCAACTCACTCAGGTGCTTCGCTATATCACATTTGACATTGTCCGTAAGCTTGAGTTAATTTGCACACAAAAAATCATACAATGATGGAAAGACCTGTGTGTTGTCCTTGTTAATGCAGACAGAGAAGAGCTCCAACTTCTTAATCATAGCCTAAATTTTGTCCCGCACATTGAATATAGTTGAAGAAAGTCCCTGTAATCAAGGATTCAGATCATTCAGGRGAGAAAAAACATCACCCAGATAGGCCAGTCATGTGAGAAACTCGTTATCATGCAAGTGGTCAGACAAGTGAAAATTATGGTCAGTAAAGAAAAGTTTAAGCTTGTCTCTCAATTCAAAAAAACGTGTCAATACTTTGCCCTTTGATAACCAGCGCACTTCTGTATGTTGTAAAAGCGTTACATGGTCGCTGCCCATATGATTGCATAGTGCAGAAAATACACGAGAGTTCAGGGGCCTTGCTTTAACAAAGTTAACCATTTTCACTGTAGTGTCCAAAACGTCTTTCAAGTTGTCAGGCATTCCCTTGGCAGCAAGAGCCTCTTGGTGGATGCTGCAGTGTACCCAAGTGGCGTCGGGAGCAACTGCTTACACGCGTATTACCACTCCACTATGTCTCCCTGTCATGGCTTTTGCACCATCAGTACAGATACCAACATGAGCAGCAGCTATGTTTGGCTACATACGGACCGTTAGTGGAATTCCCACGAGAGAGTAACGGTTAATGTGATTGGATGTTAATTATTTCACTAGGCTACCTGTATTTGACATTGTGTTGTTATTTCGCTGAACACTAGATGGTTTTATTTTATTTTTGGCAGTGAAACGAAGCTACTCAGACGATTAAAAAAAGCTCACCCAAATGTATAGCCCTGTTGGAAAATATAAATGGACTGTTTGAAAATGTGGAGAGAAAATAAAGTCAAATGTTTATTTTATTTTTTATTCATGTTGATCACATTTTTATTTGGCGTACCCCCGACGACATTGCGCCCCAGTTTGGGAATACCTGGTCTACACAATAGATGTGTTGTGTTCATGGACAGTACTGGATGACAATGGGACTTTATGAATGATGATCTCCATATCAGAGCTTGAACAAGCACCTTTTTACTAGTTTTCCTGATTCATTAAAATCACAAAGGTTTATACAGTAATATGACTGGTCTTTGCCTCTTACATATTCCATTTGTTAAATTGCTAATTCAAATGTACTTTGGTGGACTGTATCCAAGGGACTGTATCCAAGGGAGAGGGCAGGCTGAAAAGAGACACCGGTCATGGAGGAATCCTGGTTGGCAGCAAATGTGTGAGTGTTTGTTTGTGCATACTTGCGTGTTAGACAGTTTCACACACCAACAATGATCTTCAATGGAGATCTCCTGCCCTGTCTTGGACTAATAATAAGATAGATGAGGAGAAAGACAAGTCCAACAGAGAGCTCCAGGAGGATCTGTCTACAGGTGGTGGCGCCGTAACTTGAGGTCGGGCTGGGGATGATGACTGCAGGTATAGTTCTGGATGCTGTACAGGTGGGTGAAGGGAATGTAAGGGCTGCATTCAATCCATATCGCGGAAGATCCACGTTAAAATGTAAAGGTCACAGCTCAGAGAGAAGCTGGGACATTGTGGGGGGTCACAGGGACCTCAATGGCACGCCACCACTAGGAACATGTCATTTTTGGTACAACGGGATAACAGAGGCCTATTAGTGTGGACAGTTACACTTCTCTCCCTTTTTTCCCCCTCATAAGACTGGCCCACCGGCCTAAAGATGGACTGGCCCACCGGGCATTTGCCCGATCTGCCCTTTGGCCAGTCCCTTTCAGGTTGGAAGTGACAAACAGGCTATCCGTGTTTTTACTCAGTATTGTTGTCCATCTTAATGAAGAGTTTACATATGTCAAAGCATTAAACTTTTGACGGACCACAGTCCGACAGAGAAGGTAGTACAGTATAACATACACAAATGCATCACATTCGTCTCGATCTGTACAGTTCCTAATAAAAAAATGCAACCACGTCTACAACAACCTCGGTCTAAAGACAAGCTCTGCATAGCAAGTGCCAGACAGTCTTTCCTTGGATTTCATTATGTAATCCTGGATCCAACTCAAGGTGTGTAATGGGTTGTCTAGCCTGTCATTGAGTCCCATAGACTTGCCATATAACAACAAACCCAAAGGCCATTGCTATCAATATGTCAGTGTGGACTACTACATGTATAGCTTGTAAGTTTCACTAAACTTTGTTTTCACTGCACACACACTGATGATTATATGGCTCAAATAGGCCAGGTTCACACCCAAGTTGTACAACTGTTGTACAGCACATTTGACAGTGGTTTTGATCGATTTTCTTCACAAAAATAATTACACAAGCATTGTGGAGACTGCACAATGGTTGTGTGTATACAACTGAAAGCTTGTCTGCACATAAATGTATCACAAAAATAGCAGTTGTACCAAACCATTGTGTCAAATGCGCTGTACATTAGTTGTACAACCTGTGTGTGGACAGGGCCATAGATCCTAAAGTGGTAGGAATTTTGACATTTCAGGTCAACAATTGGAAAATCAGAGCAGGCATTATCATATAAATAGAATGATTAATGAAGTAATTATATTTTTATTGCCATTATCTTGTGGGTATAAGCAACAAATAATCTCTCAATTATAAACGTGTCCCATAGTCATGAGTTTACAGTTTAGATCCGTTTAAACCTGGAGCTAACATGGGTCCTTTGTCCTGATCTGGTCTACATTCTGATTGTGCCCACATTTCCAGAAATGTGTCTACTCATCACTGGAGGTTGGTGGCACCTTAATTGTGGAGTACAGGCTCGTGGTAATGGCTAGAGTGGAATAAATAGAATGGTATCCAACACATGGGTTCCATGTGTTGGATGCCATTCCATTAGCTCCTTTCCAGCCATTATTATGAGCCGTCCTCCCCTCAGCAGCCTACACTGCTACTCATGGTATTAAACTGTGTCTGTTATCCATCCACTGTCTCTGCATTGTGACCAGACTTCCTGGTTCCTTCCTTTATGCAAATGTGTTCACAGCTATTCATTCAAAGTCATATTTATTTACTGTAAGACACTTGTTGATGTAATCAGTCAATAGTGCCATCTGTCAATGATTTTAGAGGGCAGAATAATGATGATGATTTAAATGGTTTCTCTGTCCAGATCTGTCTACACTTGTAAGATATCCAGACACAAAGCGTGTCTGACTACCTCCGGAAGTGGGCAGGATGATCTGATCGCAATGTGTCTTTTGATTGTCCACATTTTTAGACAGGTGTAGACAATCAAAATGTGTACAAGATCAGGACAAAGGATGCAAGTTAGAACCAGGTATAAACCGTGCTTCTAAATTCCAACAAGGTGTCAGTGGCGGAGCAGGAGGCAACAGACTGTCCACGCCACGTCTCAGGGACGCCTCAGCTGAGTCACTTTCAGTGTGTGCGTGTGTGTATGCGCACGTGTGTGTGGGTGGGGGGGGGGGGGGGCTATAGGACAAGAGGGATAAAGAGCTGAACTCGGTTCCTTCTCTCTCTGGATAACAGCGTGCAGGTCTCAAATGTCTGTCATGGTCATGAATGATTAAGAAGCTATTGATAATTTACGTCACTTCCAGTGTTTGGCAAATATTTACTAAATGTCTCTCTAGTCAATGTGGTGTTCAATCTGAATTTAAGTGAGAAGGAAAGGGGGATATATAGAGACAAAGACAGTGGGTGAGGGGGTGAGAGGACTGGCTAATAATTACTAACAGGTAGAAAGAGCCAAAACCCCAAAAACTCAGAAGATGTTACGCAAATGGGAGGGAGACAATCGAGAAAGGAAAACAGATGTCCTTTAGAGGGGACCAGGCTATGCCACTGTTGGTGACAGGTACAACACATGCTAGCACTGAGGATGAAACAACGAGGAAGAAAAGAGAGGAACAAGATGGAGTTATCATGAGACAGAGGGAAAGGTAGAAGAATGAAAATAGAAAGAGCAAAGGAGAGAGAGGGATAGAAAGAGAGAGATGAGACCCCGTTTCAGTCTGATAAGCCCTGCTCGCACAGACGACAGCAGCACCCTCCTTCTCTCCCACACCGTTTCAGTCTGATAGCCCTGCTCGCCACAGACGACCAGCCAGCATCCCTCCTTCTCTCCCACCCGTTTCAGTCTGATAGCCCTGCTCGCACAGACGACAGCAGCACCCCTCCTTCTCTCCCACCCGTTTCAGTCTGATAGCCCTGCTCGCACAGACGACAGCAGCACCCCTCCTTCTCTCCCACTTGCACAGAAATACCATCACGACCCAATTTGTTTGCGTCCCAGAGGAGAGGAAACCCCTGCCAGCGACTGGACAGGTACTCTTAACGCTTCGCCTCGGGACTCACACCTCATCATCCTCACTCAATGTCACCCTGCAGTCCTTCGCCTTCCCGAGCATTAGAACCACGGACCGTCATCTATTATCACCTCGTTTCTCATCTGCGACTCACCAACCAGCGCCACACGTCACGTCTCTCCAGCCCAACATGAGAAAGGGACTCCAGGCCAGCCAGGCTGCTCACACAGGGCAGTGGGACGAGCAGAGGCATCACGAGCAGCGGCTGGGGAGGGCAGAGAAAAAGTTAGCAGCCTTCTGGTTGTCCTTGTCGCAGAGAACGTGGACGTTTTTCAGACCCCGCGGCGGCAAACGCACCGGCTGCTTCCAGCGGAGCTCCTCGGCAGCTCGCCTACTGAAGAGCGAAGCGTGAGGAGTGTGTGTGTGAGTGTTTGTGTCTGTCTGTCTGCGGCGGGTGTCCTATCTGGAGGACCCATATCTGCGTGTGTATGTGACCTCCACCCCAGAGGTCAAAGGCAGTCTATGTCGTTCTTCAGCCTGATAAGATAACACAACCATTGGCATTCTTTGTTGTGTTATCTTAGCAACGTTGACTAAAGATGGAAGGACAAGCTGTCATTCTAATGTCATTCTCATTCAGAAGGACAAACAAACTGTCATTCTAAAGCCTCTGAAATACGTAGAGCCCAGTGGATTGGTTGAAGAGCGTTTGGCGATTTGCTGCTGTCGACTGGAAGGAATCTCCCCTCTTGTTGTCGTCAAAACCAGGCTTCCCTCCTCAGAAGAAACTTCCATTCACTAAACTAAACTATCAAAGAGGAGAACATACCACAGAGAAGACATTAGTGGTGGAGATTGGTGTGAAAAGGGGAAGCTGTCACTCCCTTAACCACTACTGGTGACTTTCCAGATGGGGTAACTGGGACCTGCGGAGACCATGGTAGTCACCCATTTAGAGCTAGAGCTGTGCTACCAGGGGAAGAAGCTGAGGGGCTTCACCTGTAAGCTGACCCACTCCCCCCATGGCTATCTGCCTGAGAGTGCCTGGCTCATCTTGGCTCAGATCCTACTGCCCTACGTGGTGGCCGGCCTGGGCATGGTGGCGGCAGGCATAGTCATGGACTTGGTTCAAGTATGGGCTAACTTTGAGTGTGTGTGTATGTGTTTGTTTGTGTGTGTGTTGTATTTATCCGGGCATGCTGTGATGAGTAAATCCCCTTCAATCTAAGCAAAAAACAGGTGAGAGAGATGCGCTGCCACAGAGGTTTAGGTGTCTACATTGGCAGATTGCTTTGTATCAGCGATCCCCTTTATAGTGCACTACTTTTGACCAGGGACTCTGGTCGAAAGTAGTGCACTATATAGGGACTAGGTTGCCATTTGGGACGCATGCACTATTGAGTCATCGCCGGCAACGTGACGCTTGTGTCACGAGAGAAGCCGAGCTGTTTGCTATGAAAAATGTAGGAAGGAACTATCAAGAAAGCATTGAGAACTGTGGGAAATGTAGCATGAAATGATAAAGAGGCCAATTTAAATGTAGGAGGTGCTTTGACATGCATGGTATGGAAAATATAGGAGAGACTGATAAACAGACGACAGGAGGATAGCTGCAAATCTATCTGGGGACTTCAAAGCTGTTTCAAAGAGCAGTCAGAAGATCCCTGACAGTGGCTATAAATGACAGCTAGAAAGAGCATCCACGACACGAGAGTGCTGCAGCCATTTGAAAATGTGTGTCAATATCGAATAGATCATGCACTTGAAGCTTAGCCCGAGTCCCAAATCTGCTTGTGCTGTCTTGCAAACTCCTATGTCATTGTCAATAAGAGTTGGCACGACAGCACCAACAGAACTAGGACTCAGGCTAACTTGTGGCTATACTCCGTGGTAAATTTTGAGGATGGATGACCCACTTGACTGATGAGGTCAGTACCTTGCCCTTCAAAGTGCATTCTATAAAACATGCAGATAGGCATTGTGTATAGATAGTAGAGTAGCACAAATGACATATAGGCAAATAAGTATAGAGCAGAAAAATAGCTCTTTCCCTGGTTCACCTTTTGGAAAGATCCCAGCAGTCGCATGGCGTGACTGACTCCCTGAATAATGGAATAGGTTGGTGGGTTGGGTAGTGACTTTGACTGAAGCTCAGGGATTTTGTTCCTTTTCAATTGGAAATGAAAACGTAAAAAAAAAAAAAAATGTTCACCTGTAATCAACAAAAGTTATTGTATGCCACTAAATTACAGTAAGACTGTCATTTTAGTGTCACTAATATTTAACATGTTCAGATTATTGTTATTAGATTATAATGGGATGACAACAGCAACAGATTATGGTTTTCATCTGAATAAAGAAATGATATAATAACGGTAATCGTCTGTTCCTGTTACAGTGAATTATTCTGGTTGCCAGATCTGTTTGTGCTTGATCCAACTCCTTTCTGTTTTGGCACGACAACGACCAAGCAGTTGGCTAATGGATGAGTACTGTATATTTGGCAACCAGGCTGGCAGTGTTGGGAGGGATTGTTATGTTTCAGCACTGGGAGGTGCTTGAGGAGATCATTGTGTATGTTTCAGCATTGGGAACTGTTTAGGGAGATCATTATTGAGGTTTTAGAACTGGGACATGTTTAAAGAGGTCATTGTGTATGTTTCAGCATTGGGAACTGTTTAGGGAGATCATTATTCATGTTTTAGAACTGGGACATGTTTAAAGAGGTCATTG
Organism: Salvelinus sp. IW2-2015; assembly: GCF_002910315.2. Lineage (NCBI taxonomy): Eukaryota > Metazoa > Chordata > Actinopteri > Salmoniformes > Salmonidae > Salvelinus > Salvelinus sp. IW2-2015. Next base: position 45,155,078 of record NC_036851.1, on the reverse strand, counting down.
TGTATGTTTCAGCATTGGGAACTGTTTAGGGAGATAATTATTGAGGTTTTAGAACTGGGACATGTTTGAAGAGGTCATTGTGTATGTTTCAGCACTGGGAAGTGTTTAAGGAGATCACAGAGGTGTTTATCTTGGTGCCAGCCCTGGTGGGACTGAAAGGCAACCTGGAGATGACACTGGCATCCAGACTGTCTACAGCAGTAAGTGTACACACACACGCACGCACGTAGGCATGCATGCACACACACACAGACACTGCTGACACACACATACACGCACTCAACGCTGCCACAACATGTTTGAATGTAAAACTAAAACTAGATTTTACATACAAACTCACACGCACACCATTTAAAATGTTAAGTATTTCTCCCGTTCCTTTATAAACGGTCTATGTCCCTATCAGGCGAACACTCGGCAGCTGGATGATCCAAAGCAGCAGTGGAGGATAGTGTGTAGCAACCTGGCTCTCATTCAGGTGACACTGACCTCTCCTTCAGCAAATACAGCCAATGGCATTTTATCAAACCAGTGCTGTCACGTTATTATAAAGTACCTTTATCTGTGAATCCAACAGAGGACACAAGAGGGTTCACTGTATCAAGGCAATGACATGTCTCAGTGTTATGCCTCATTCTCCCTCCCTCCCTCTATCCCCCTACATCTCCCTCCTTTATTTCCTGCCCCCCTCTCCTCTTTCCTTGCTGCCTCTTCTGTTCATTCTTTCTCCCCTTCGCTCCCTGCCTCTCCTGCTCTCCCTTCCCTTCGCTTGCTCCTTTTCCACTCTCTCTCCCTTTCCCTCCCTCCCTCCCTTCTCTCTCTCTCTCTCTCTCTTCCCTTGCTGCATCTTCTGTTCTCCCTCTCTACCTGCTCCCTCTCCTCTGCTCCCCTCTCCCTCTCTCTCTGCTCCCCCCCTCTCTCTCTGCTCCCCCCCCTCTCTCTCTGCTCCCCCTCCCTCCCTACCGCTCCTATCTCTCTCTCTCCTCCATAGGTCCAGGCCACAGTGGTGGGTTTCCTGGCTGCGGTAGCTGCAGTGGGGTTGGGCGCGATGACCAGGGGTCGTGTAGACCTGCTGCAGGCTGCTGTTTTATGTGCCAGCAGCATCACCACAGCCTTTGTAGCAGCCCTGTCATTGGGCAAGTCAACCAGACAAAACCACAATAGCTGTCATGCCACTAGCCAGTGATAGTGTTAGGTAGTGTCACTTCCATCTTTCAGATGGAATACAGAATTAAGATGGCAATCTCAGTGGGCATTTCAAAGAATAATGTTTTATATCTGGGCATTTTTGAATTATTATGGATTCCTGAGTTTTGATTTTGACAATAGGGTTTTTATCCAACAAATGTATCTACAACTAGATTATTCTAGATCTAAAGTCCGCTCTCTGTGTCGGTAGGCCTGGTGATGGTGGGAGTGATCATTGGCTCCAGGAAACTGGGAATCAACCCTGACAACGTGGCCACGCCCATCGCTGCCAGCCTGGGTGACCTCATCACCCTCTCTCTGTTGGCTGGGGTCAGCAGCTTCCTCTTCCGGTTTAAAGGTCAGATCACTCACAGCAGAATAACTGGTATGTGCCGGAGTCTGGTCGAGCGGTAACACTCGACTCCCAGACCACACATGCTCCCCCGGCGACGGGGTTCGAGCCTCGGCTCAGCCACTGTTTGCCCCCATCCTACCTGTCATTGCTTTTTCATTGTCTGTCCCCCTGACTTTCTGTCCAGTCGAAAAATATATATAAAAGTAAGAAAGGATATTTGACATCTAATAGGCCCAAATGTTATCTGAACCTTAACCCCTATCACTGACCAGGCCCATATTGATGATTCCTAGGGCAAAACCTTGGTGGAGCCATTTCCATTATGCCTGGGTTCTGATTCCCTACACTTGTTCACTCCCCCTCATGGATTTAAACATTTTGAATTGATGTATGCATGGGGTGGACTAGATGGAGTTTCCACAATATTTCTTACACCAATCCGTTCCGTTTAAATCCATGAAGCACTCTTTGACGAGAAGGGTAAAGAATCAGACAGTAGGCCAGTTCTTTCAAATGTTCAAAGTATTTAGTAGAATGTGTTGGTTTGAAACTGATCTCTCATTATTTCCAACTGGAATAGACTATGAGCACCAACAAGATATCTTACATAACTTCACCATTATTTTATTTCACATTCATTTTCCTTTCCAGGCATAAAAACAAATCATATTGATCTTTGTAGTCAAAAAAAAATCTCTTATTAGTTTCCAAATAAAATATCCTCAACTCTCTCGAAAGAAAATTAATATTCGGTACTTCAATTGTGTCATCGGTAGAGGGCAGCACAGTTTCTTTCACGACTAGTTAGTTCAGGTCTGCTTAATAAATGTCCAACACAGTACACAGGGTGGGCTCCAGCAATTTCCATTCAGGTCTGCCCAGATTATAGGATAATTTTATCATGTGACAACAATTATGTCCTTCAGATGTAACACTTATTTTCTACCTGCATAGACAATGTGTATGTGGAATGTGCCCACTTTCTCACACACACACACACACACACACACACACACACACCACACACACACACACACACACACACACACACACACACACACACACACACACACACACACACACACACACACACACACACACACACACACACTACCTTTCCTGTCTTCCAGAGATGTGGTACCTGCCTGCTCTGGTGTGTGGCTTTTTCCTGGTTCTCATTCCGCTGTGGGTGGTCATCGCCCGGCACTCTCCTCCAATCAGAGAGGTGCTGAGGTCTGGGTGGCAGCCCGTCATCATGGCCATCTCCATCAGCAGGTAAATGCCTGGGGCTGTCAGCATTCTATCAATGTTCAATCCATGAGCTTTCAACTAGATTTCGAAGAAACAAAAATGCAGTATATTCACTTGCAGTTACAAGCGCAACTTGAAGGCCTTTTGTCACCTTTATCCAAACTGATTTTACAGAACTGGACAGGTGACAGCGACTGCTCAGTAGGCATAAATGCACCATATCACTTTCACCTATCCTCTCCTTTCAGATCAGTGCAGATGGAGGACACAGAGTGGAACTTATCACATGCCCCTTAGACAATCTACAACTTTGAACATGTTATGTGACGTTTGTGTCCCATTGTATCCTTGTAAACCACAGTATTGGGGGCCTGATACTGGATAAGACAGTGAGCGACCCGAACTTTGAGGGCCTGGCGGTGTTCACTCCCGTAATCAACGGTGAGTGGACCGAACCTAACTCCTCAGATCAATGAGTGGGGCATGTGATTCAATGCTCAGATTTCAATTTTGTCTCAATATTATTTCATTGTTGAAGAGTTCTTACTTCCTCCTTACTAACAAATATCCACAAGGAGCCCTCTAAGAAACAGCTGCATGGGCAAAACTAGAAACAGGTTTACCCCATTTGCAATGCTGCTTACCATTGCTAAATATGTATCTTGTAAAACCGCCATGAAATCTAATTTGGACATGGGTACGAGTCGAGAAGCCATAGCTTTATTGGTCTCAAGTGGTTATGAAAAGAGCATTAAGTTCCACTCATCCCTAACCTGTCCACTACTGTAACATATGATGTAAGCTTAAATGTAAAATCTGGTACTCCTTGTCTTAGAAGACAACATCTGGTTGTCTTGGTGGAAAGATAGATGGCATGTTTGACAAAATAATAGACAGGCGTGGTTCTTGTCCTGTTACATTTAAACAGTCTTTGAAGTATGACAGTAAATTACTGTAACTTGTGTGACTAATTACATGAAGCCTCTGCGCTATTGTAAACAATGTCATTTTATAGTGTAACGTTTTAAGGGCGGCAGGTAGCCTAGCGGTTAAGGGCGTTGGGCCAGTAACTGAAAGGTTGCTGGTTTGAATCCCTGAGCTGCCAGTGAAAATAATCTGCCGTTCTGCCCTTGAGTAAGGTAATTAACCCCCAACAACAACTGCTCCCTAGGCGCTGATGACATCGATTAAGGTAGCCCCCCCCAACATGTCTGATCCAGAGGGGTTGGGTTAAATGCAGAAGACACGTGAATGCATTCAGTTGTGCAACTGAATAAGTATCCCAATTCTGATATTTTTTCCACTCATTGGTCTTTAGGACCAATTACAGCAGATCTTTTCACAGCATATTCTTTTCAGAGCTGATCTGATTGGTCAAAAGACCAATTACTGAAAAAACAATCAGAATTGGGCTGACTGTGTAAACACAGCCTAAGACTAGCATGGCAATGTTTGTTGCCCACGGCTAGCCACCATCGCTGGAGAAGACTAACAATAAGGTTTACATAAACCTCTTTAGAATGACAACTATGTACTGTCTGCTTCAGAGGACTTCCTCTATATCTTTGCCAGCCTCAGCTAGCGCTAGCAAAGCTTTTCGCATTAATCGGCATTTCAAGACAGGAAGTACATTTCCATTGCAATTCAGTGTTTTTTTCTCTCTCTTTCGCACTCTCTTTTTCCCTCCCTCCTTGTTTATTCTTCTCTTACCTTTCTCCCTCTGCCTCCCAATCTTGTTCTCTCTTCTTCCCTCTTTCCTTCTGCCTATCAATCTTTCTGTACTTCTCCACCTCTCTCCCTCCATCCTCCTTACCCTCCTTACCTCCAATGGACACAAGATCATGCTATCTCTGCACACAAACTCACTTTAAAGATATGCCATTACATTCACATCAGAATTATCCCTACATAATTAACTAGAAAGAGTTGCAGAAAAACAAAATCAAATAAAATTACCTTGAAGACGCTTCATCATACCCTTATAAATACCTATAATTTACTAAACCCAAAGCTCAAGCCTAAATATGTAAATAACTAATTATAATATTCCATATAGAGACGCTTTTATCCAAAGTGACTTACAGTCATGTGTGTATAGATTTTACATATGGGTGGTCCCAGGAATCAAAACCTAGTATCCTGGTGTTAGAAGCACCATGCTCTACCAACTGAGCTACAAAGGACCAACATACAACTTCAACAAAATGCGATTATAAAAATGCCTACTGGTATTTCAACGACTGTTCGGCTCCTTCCCTTCACCCAGGTGTGGGAGGTAACCTGGTAGCCATCCAGGCCAGCCGCATCTCCACCTACCTACACTACTGGAGTATGCCAGGGTCCCTGCCTTTCCAGATGACACAACACTGGCCTGGCCCCTGCCTGACCTTCTGCTCCTCAGGTCAGCAGTCAAAACACACTTCAACTTCAAACACACAAGATGACACAACACTGCCCCTGCCTGACCTTCAGCTCACAACACTGCCCTGACCCCTGCCTGACCTTCAGCTCACAACACTTCCCTGACCCCTGTCTGACCTTGAGCTCACAACACTGCCCCTGCCTGACCTTCAGCTCACAACACTGCCCTGACCCCTGCCTGACCTTCAGCTCACAACACTGCCCTTCCCAGATTTTCAGCTTACGACAATGCCCTGACCCTTGCCTGACCTTCAGCTCACAACACTGCCCTGACCCTTGCCTGTGCTTCACAACACTGGCGTGACCCCTACCTGACCTTCAGCTCCTCAGCTAACCAGTCAAACAAACTTAAAAGAAACACAAAACAAGCAGAGTGGTCAAATGAACACTGCACACATCTACACACAATATTACTAACCTGTAACAGTCGTCAGTACCCTGCCCTCTCTTGTACACTTCCTCCTAGACATTAAAAGGGTTTTGGAAGTTTAGCTTATTTTCTGCTTATTTTTAAGATGTCCTCTAAGTCTCCTGTTTACATCAACAGGGGTCAACTCCAAGTCAGCGAGGGTTCTAGTCTTCCTGGTAGTTCCGGGTCACCTGCTTTTCCTCTACACCATCCACTTACTGAATGGCGGCCATGGCGCCCTCAGGCCTGCCTTTGTCTGCCTTTACCTGTGTGCGGCCCTGCTACAGGTCAGAGGTCAAATTCATATGTACCACAGACATGACACACTGTACCACTCCTACTTTAAAAGGTGACATATGGTGAAAAATTAATTTAAAAAAAGTACTGGCCTTGGTGAAGACTGAATATGGCCCCTGGGGAATTTTATTTTGATACTTCTATGCTATAGTATTTTATTCTATTGAATTTAATTGAACCTAGTTATTCCATAGTGACACTGCAAAAATAAAGTCGTAAGTCTGTATTGCCATAAACCTGTGAACTTTGTGATAAATTAAGAGAACGTTCATGTCAATTTTATGTCAATTATATTTATTTATTTTATTTTACCTTTATTTAACTAGGCAAGTCAGTTAAGAGCAAATTCTTATTTACAATGACGGCCTACCAAAAGGCAAAAGACCTCCTGCGGGGACGGGGGCTGGGATTAAAAAATAAAATAAATAACATAAATATAGAACAAAACACACATTACAACAAGAGAGAACACTACATTAAGAGAGACCTAAGACAACATTATAGCAAGGCAGCAACACATGACAACACAGTATGGTAGCAACACAACATGACAACAGCATGGTAGCAACACAACATGGGAGCAGCACAAAACATGGTACAAACATTATTGGGCACAGACAACAGCACAAAGGGCAAGAAGGTAGAGACAACAATACATCACGCAAAGCAGCCACAACTGTCAGTAAGAGAGTCCATGATTGAGTCTTTGAGTGTTTGTTTGTTTGTGGGTCTTGAGAGATGACCCGTTTACAGAGGAGTATAGAGTGCAGTGATGTGTCCTATAAGGAGCATTGGTGCAAATCTGATGGCCGAATGGTAAAGAACATCTAGCCACTCGAGAGCACCCTTACCTGCTGATCTATAAATTATGTCACCGTAATGGGTAGGATGGTCATCTGAATCAGGGTTAGTTCGATTGAGCCTAGGGGTACTCTCTTGGTGACAGGCAGTGGCTGAGACAGCAGATTTTCTGACTTTATACACTGCACTCTTTGAGAGAGGTAGTTATCAAACCAGGCCAAAGACCCCTCAGAGTCACCAATATTCCTTAGCCGGCCCACAAGAATGGAATGGTCTACCGTATCAAAAGCTTTGGCCAAGTCAATAAAAATAGCAGCACAACAATGCTTAGAATTAAGGGCAATGGTGACATCATTGAGGACCTTTAAGATTGCAGTGACACATCCATAACCTGAGCGGAAACCAGATTGCAAACCCAAGAGAATACTATAGACATCAAGAAAGCCAGTCAGTTGATTATTGACAAGTTTTTCCATCACTTTTGATAAACAGGGAAAATAGAAATAGGCCTATAACAGTTAGGATCGACTTGATCTCTCCTTTAAATAAAGGACAAACCGTGGCTGCCTTCCAAGCAATGAGAACCTCCCCAGAAAGGAGAGACAGGTTAAAAAGTTTGGAGATAGGCTTGGTGATGAAGGGGCAGCAACCTTAAAGAAGAAAGGGTATAAACCATCTCACCCAGATGGTTTTTTGGGGTCAAGTTACAGGAGCTCCTCTAGCACCTCGGAGTCAGTGACTGCCTGCAGGGAGAAACTTTGTATCGGGGCAGGGGTAAAAGAGGGAGAAGCATCGGGGATAGTCGCATTAGAAGGGGTGGGAGATGAGGAAATGTTGGACGGGCAAGGAGGCATGGCTGAGTCAAATAGAAATCCTGACTTAATGAAGTGGTCATTAAACAACAACCACATCAGTAACAACCACATCATCAACTTTAAGTGACATGGGCAGCTGTGAGGAGAAGGGTTTATTCTCCAGGTCTTTAACCGTTTTCCAGAACTTCTGGGGTTAGACCCACAGAGAGAGAACTGCTCCTTAAAGTAACTAACTTTGGCCTTCCGGATAGCCTATGTCAATTTCACGGACAGATGTTCCTTTACACTACGCCTCTCTTTTGTTTGGATCTCACACATTGAGGGTTTGGTTTGAGTAAATCATAGTTTTACACTACGAGAGCCATTGCCGATATAAACAACGGCCTTAGTAGAAATGTTAATAAGAGATTTTCAGCCCTCTTGCCAAACTCCGGCGCTGCAATTCAAACCACACGTCGCTGAAAATGCTGACCAGTATACCGATACATCTGTAGAACACCAGCCCAGTGTTTTAGTCCTGCTACTTCTCAGATTAAACATATTTTTCAGTAGAGTTGATATGACCTGTGGTGTCATTAGCAACTTTTTAGATACTTGAAAAAACTAAAATAAATGTATACAGACAGTGTGAACCATGTACGCGTTTTTGCCCTTAATGTTTATTGTTCACATGACCTCAACTTCTTTTTACTTGTTCACATACAGTGTGGGTTGCCAGTAATCTACATTATAATGGGATGTTACTAGACAGTATAACAGAGAAGCTATTGAACATGGCCTATACATCTTTCCCAGGGTGAAGGGACATTGTATTACAGCTTCTGCACTGTCCAACTTCCCTCAGTTACCTGCACTAGTGGGTTACTCATCGTGCTGTCAACTGATTCACAGGTTGTGATTCTGCTGTACCTGGCTGACCTAATGGTGCGCTGGATGTGGCGGAGGGGGCTGGACCCGGATAACTACTCTATCCCGTACCTCACGGCTCTGGGGGATCTGTTGGGGACCGGCTTCCTGGCCCTGATCTTCAGGGCCATTCAATCTATACCAGCCCACCATGTCTAGTGCGACTGAAGTTAAGATTTAACAACGTGGCCTACACACTGTAGTTTCACAGGCCTCCGACAACCACCAAGCTTGGCTCCACAGAAGCCCTGTTTATGCCTGCCGTTAACATACGTCCTTCGTCCTGATCTTGTCCGTTTACACTTATAAGATCTGATCACAATGCGTCTTTTAAAAGTCTACACAATCAGAATGTGGAAAAGATCAGGGAAAAGGCGGCATGTTAGAACCAGGTATCAACAGGGCTTAAGAAATGAATGCTGATAAGGGAGATGCTGTATACTGTAGCTCGACAGTCTTTCAGCACCCAGTAACCACATAGAAGCTACCTGTTGAGATGGCCTCTGTAAACGCTTTAATGGTAAAATGGCAAATGCACTGTACCAAAGCAATAATGTTGTCTGCGCTTGTTTGTTTGCTGACTGTCTATACATTTATCCTTAAGCTCAAAAATGGTTCACTTGTGAGTTTAGTCACAATAAATGTACTAATGCACTCACGGGATATACACACTATAAACCAATAGAGGACATGGGATAAATCCATGTGTCACAATTTCAATGATCGACCACTGCTATTTTCATTTGTGCCTTTAAACCATTACTGTAGAAACTACAGGAGTCATGTGCAGTATTTATTTTCTTATTATTAGTCAAGTAATGACATCGGCAATGTTGCTTGATCGGCAATTAGTCTGCTGCAGTGAATTGGTTTGAAAGTGAATGTTTGTATCAACGTCTCTAACACATACTGTACCACTGTTGCCCACATTTTGTTATAACTTTTTTGTGCCAAAAGTGTTATGCTTATCTCTTCAAATAAATGGGTCCTTTTAAGTAAATTAATATATACTTTTAAAAACAGGCTTAAATCACATTTGATGCTCTGCAATGACACAAACAATATAACTTTCACCAAAGATTTCAACAGTTCGACATGTTGACTTAGTATGTATGTGTTAGTGTAACCGATGTGAAATGGCTAGCTAGTTAGCGGTGGTGCGCGCTAATAGCGTTTCAATCGGTGACGTCACTCACTTTGAGACCTTGAAGTAGTGGTTCCCCTTGCTCTGCAAGGGCCGCGGCTTTTGTGGAGCGATGGGTAACGATGCTTCGTGGGTGACTGTTGTTGATGTGTGCAGAGGGTCCCTGGTTCGCGCCCGGGTCGGGGCGAGGGGACGGACTAAAGTTAAACTGTTACATGAACAATAGTCAGATTGTACCTAGAGAGCAAGTTATTTTAGTAACCCAATTTGTATCAATGTGTTCCATTGTTGGAATAAAACCATTCACATACAATGCCTGTCTTTCATTTTATGACCCCACATATATTACAGTAGATTCAATGCATGTCATGTGATTTTACAGAACAGATCAATAAAATGTGACCTGACCACCAGCAACATTCAAACACGTCCTTGTGGCAACCCTGTACTTCAACACCACGGCACCCAGGCCGATCCTCTGCTACAGGGGGGGGAGGACATAAATACCTGTGCTGAACACCCCAACAGTTATTTCTCACACACACACGGTAAAACGTTACCAAAACCACAGTTTTCATAAAGCGATGCCCATGCTGTAGGGATAGAACCGTGTCGGGGTCAAGGTTCGTGTCTCTCGGCTGTGGAGCACATACCCTAGAAGTGCCGTGTTGACATTGTGTCAGAGAACATGACAGGTATCCAGATTGAGTGAAGCCTGTGACAAATGGCTAGACCTTTACTTAAAGGGATAGTTTGGAAAAAATTACATGTTACGATATTGATTTATTTACCTTGAAAGCGGTTTGTGGACAAGGAGTGACGGCATTACACACTTTTGGTTTTGTTAAACTAGCCACTGCCAACAAATGTAATTTCACTGAACTATCAAAGTAAGCCCCATGTTGGGGCCTTGTCTTCGGTAGACTTTATCAGACAGGTGTCCAAGCCTCCAGAAGGGTCACTGTTGGTACTAGCATAATGTGAAGAGTATTGACATCAAGACTGATAAAACTATTACCTGTACAATTGGACACAACTCTGTTTTGAATGCAGTGAAAGGGCTCTCTTCTCATACCTTTGTTCACAGGACCTATAAAACTGCATGATTTGACTTCAATATTTCAAACATACACAGTAAATTCAACATGTTGCAAAGATGGATTGTTACCCATTGTGTTGACTGCTACGCCAGCATTCCAGACACAGACACACAAAAACTGCTTAAATGTGTTTATTTGACTGTCTGAGGTTATGGTAGTTATTCCTAATGTCTAAATGTGTGGTCTATCTGCAGTTTGTTGACATTGGGACACAAATATCACAATAAATAAACCGTCCAATGAGAGTCAACTCTCTACAGTATAAGGAAAACACTAATTTCCAGAGGATGTCATACACCTTTAAGTCATAAGGCACTAATAGAGAGACGTTCAGCACCCCTATTACTTCAGATAGCCTGCGCTCCTTTTAGTCTTACTGTAGAAGGGTGGTGACAAAATAAACTTTGAAAGAAAAAATAATAATTGTAACCAAAGTTTGTTGGTAGTGTCAAAGTTTGGTCATTTTGAGTTAATGTGCACTTGAGGTGCATTTTACACATACAGAAGCAATCATTTAATCTCCATCGGCTCATTGCTAACAGTACAACATCTTCATCTTAAGTGTCCATTCCCCATTGTCTCATCTTAAGGCCACTCTCACTTTTGATATGAAAGATATCATTAGTTCCTTATATTTCACCAGGTTAGTCCTCTCTGTAATAAACATTACTGTGCTTTGAAGAGTCCCGGGACCCATGTTAAAAGTGTCTGTACCACTTCTTTTGAACCCTCTGTCACAGGTTATACATAATGTTGTTATAAGCAACAGCTGTTAAAAGCCGCCAGAAGAGCTGACATCAGCTATACATCACAAGCAATAAGCTAGTGGTGCCGGGCACAATGTCACGCTTCCAACTACATGACGTAGTGCTTATGCTAGATGGTTCAAACTAAGGCTCCTCCTAAGAAGCGTAACGTCATCAAAACTTCAGGTACTCCGGCGTGGAGTAGTTGAACAGCAGGAAGTCCATGTGGTAGAGGTTATACAGCTTCTTCTGATAGAAGGGGCTGATGTTGTTGAAGAACTGAGCGGCCATGTCTCCCGTAGTCCTGGTGTTCTTGGCCGAGGCAGGGAAAGTCACCTGGCCCTCCACCCCAGCCAGTTGCAGCACGTAGCGGGAGTCCTGCTCCAGCGTCTCGTACTTGCCCACCACGTCGTAGTGGATGAGGCAGGGGTGGCAAAGCGAGTGCACGCGCTCCCAGTGCTCGTTGAAGGGCTCCTCGCGCTGTGTGGCCGGGTCCACCAGGTAGTAGACAAACTCCTCGAAGGAGACGTCGTCTCCCCGCTCCAGCGCTTCGGCCTGTGGGTTGGGCCGGTGCCGGCGGATGATCTTGGTGCCGTAGCGCTTGTGGAAGGCCGTGTTGTAGCTGCGTGTAAACTTGTTGCGGTAAGCCGAAACGAGCCGCTCAAAGGGCTCACGCACGAACACAAACTTTAGGTAGGAGCGCAGTCGCTGGTTGATCTGAGAGGTGGAATACTCAGAGAGGGTGCGCAGGTTGCCAGGCACGTGGGCCTCATTGGCGGGGATGGCGAGGGGGTCGCGGTGGGGGCCAGCGGCGCCTGTCAGGACCATTAGGACACGCTTCCAGTTGGTGCAGGCCACCTTGGGCACGTAGCAGTAGAGCAGGCCGTGTTGGTCATCCACAATGACGTGCTTGAGGTCCTCGGGGATGAGCACGCGGCGCTTGCGCGTGTACGAGCGGCAGGCGTCCTCCAGCAGCTCCCGCCGACCCTGGTGGGTCACCTGCACCGTCGACTGCTCCAGCTGTAAGAGAGGAGAGGATTCCAGACACTGACACAAATGGTACACGGCTCAGCGTGGTTTAACAGTTAATTGAGCTTGAGGAGAGTAGGAAATGAGATGGCAAGTGATTATTGCTCGGGGATACATTTTTATATCCATGTCACTGAACACACTGACATATTTTAACATGTTAACACATGAACAAGTTTCAACATTGTTCATTGTTCATTAGATGACAAGAAACTGGTCTGGAGAAGACCAAAAATATGTCATGTCAGGAGGCTGAGCACAAGCGCTGAACAATCTATAAAGGGTTTTGTCTCCAGAACTAATATGTTTTGTCTCTAGAACTAAAGTGTTTTGGCTCCAGAACTAAAGGAGTTTGGCTCAGAACCTAATATTGTTGGCTCCAGAACTAAAAGAGTGTTGGCTCCAGAACTAAAAGAGTGTTGGCTCCAGAACTAAAAGAGTGTTGGCTCCAGAACTAAAAGAGTGTTGGCTCCAGAACTAAAAGAGTGTTGGCTCCAGAACTAAAAGAGTGTTGGCTCCAGAACTAAAAGAGTGTTGGCTCCAGAACTAAAAGAGTGTTGGCTCCAGAACTAACCCCTATGACACTTCATGTACAGTGCATTCGGAAATTATTCAGACCCCTTGACTTTTCCACATTTTGTTACATTACAGCCTTATTCGAAAATTAATTAAATCGTTTTTTTCCTCGTCAATCTACACATAATACCCCATAATGACAAAGAAAAATAAGGTTTTTAGAAAATGTTGTTAATGTGAATWAAAAAAAAACTGAAATATCACATTTGCATAAGTATTCAGACCCTTTACTCAGTACTTTGTTGAAGCACCTTTGGCAGCGATAACAGCCTTGAGTCTTCTTGGGTATGACGCTATAAGCTTGGCACACCTGTATTTGGAGAGTTTCTCCAATTCTTCTCTGCAGATCCTCTCAAGCTCTGTCAGGTTGGATGGGGAGCGTTGCTGCTATTTTCAGGTCTCTCCAGAGATGTTTGATCGGGTTCAAGTCCAGGCTCTGGCTGGTGCACTCAAGGACATTCAGAGACTTGTCCCGAAGCCACTCCTACGTTATCTTGGCTGTGTGCTTAGGGTTGTTGTCCTGTTAGAAGGTAAACCTTTGCCCTAGTCTTAGGTCCTGAGCACTCTGGAGCAGGTTTTCATCAAGGATCTCTCTGTACTTTGCTCTGTTCATCTTTCCCTCAATCTTGACTCATCTACCAGTCCCTGCTGCTGAAAAATATCCCCAGAGCAAGATGCTGCCACCACCATGCTTCACCGCAGGGATGGTGTCAGGTTTCCTCCAGGCGTGAGGCTTGGCATTCAGGCAAAAGAGTTTCATCTTGGTTTCATCAGTCCAGAGAATCTTGTTTCTCATGGTCTCAGTCTTTACGTGCCTATTGGCAAAATCCAAGCGGGCTGTCATCTGCCTTTTACTGAGTGGTTTCCGTCTGGCCACTCTACCATAAAGGCCTGATTGGTGGAATGATGCAGAGATGGTTGTCCTTCTGGAAGGTTCTCCCATCTCCACAGAGGAACTCTGAAGCTCTGTCAGAGTGACCATTGGGTTCTTGGTCACCTCCTGACCAAGGCCCTTCTCCCCGATTGCTCAGTTTGGCCGGGCAGCCAGATCTAGGAAGAGTCTTGGTAGTTCCAAACTTATTCCATTTAAGAATGATAGAAGCCACTGTGTTCTTGGGGACCTTCAATGCTGCAGAAATGTGTTGGTACTCTTCCCCAGATCTGTGCCTCGATACAATCCTGTCTCGGAGCTCTATGGACAATTCCTTTGACCTCATGGTTTGGTTTTTACTCTGACATGCACTGTCAACTGTGGGACCTTACAGTTGAAGTCGGAAGTTTACATACACCTTAGCTAAATACATTAAAACTCAGTTTTTCACAATTCCTGACATTTATTCCTCATAACAATTTCCTGTCTTAGGTCAGTTAGGATCACCACTTTTTTTTTTTGAATGTGAAATGTCAGAATAATAGAGGAGAGAATGATTTATTTCAGCTTTTACTTCTTTCATCACATTCTCAGTGGGTCAGAAGTTTACATACACTCAATTCGTATTTGGTAGCATTGCCTTTAAATTGTTTAACTTGGGTCAAACGTTTCAGGTAGCCTTCCACAAGCTTCTCACCCAACAACAATAAGTTGGGTGAATTTTGGCCCATTCCTCCTGACAGAGCTGGTGTAACTGAGTCAGGTTTGTAGGCCTCCTTGCTCACACACACTTTTTCAGTTCTGCCCACACATTTTCTATAGGATTGAGGTCAGGGCTTTGTGATGGCCACTCCAATACCTTGACTTTGTTGTCCGAAAGCCATTTTGCCACAACCTTGGAAGTATGCTTGGGGTCATTGTCCATTTGGAAGACCCATTTGCGACTGATGTCTGATGTCTGATGTCTTGAGATATTGCTTCAATATATCCACATAATTTTCCTACCTCATGATGCCATCTATTTTGTGAAGTGCATCAGTCCCTCCTGCAGCAAAGCACCCCCACAACATGATGCTGCCACCCCGTGCTTCACGGTTGGGATGGTGTTCTTCGGCTTGCAAGCCTCCCACTTTATCCTCTAAACATAACGATGGTCATTATGGCCAAACAGTTCTATTTTGTTTCATCAGACCAGAGGACATTTCTTCAAAAAGCACGATATTTGTCCCCATGTGCAGTTGCAAACCGTACTCTGGCTTTTTTATGGCGGTTTTGGAGCAGTGGCTTCTTCTTTGCTGAGCAGCCTTTCAGGTTATGTCAATATAGGACTCGTTTTACTGTGGATATAGATACTTTTGTACCTGTTTCCTCCAGCATCTTCACAAGGTCCTTTGCTGTTGTTGTCATCTCTAGCAGACAGAACGCGTCTCCTTCCTGAGCGGTATGACGGCTGCGTGGTCCCATGGTGTTTATACTTGCGTACTATTGTTTGTACAGACTTGTTTGTACAGACTTCAACTGTATATAGACAGGTGTGTGCCTTTCCAAACCATGGAAAGGCACATCTGAAGGATGATCAATGGAAACAGGATGCACCTGAGGTCAATTTCTAGTCTCATAGCAAAGGGTCTGAATACTTACGTAAATAAGGTATCTGTTTTTTATTTTGTATAAATGTGCAAACATTTCTAAAAACCTGTTTTCGCTTTGTCATTATGGGGTATTGTGTGTAGATTGTTGAGGGGGGGGAAATGATTTAGTCAAGTTTAGAATAAGACTAACGTAACAAAATGTGGAAAGTTTGAATACTTTCCGAAGGCACTGCATATCTAAAGTAATTTGATAGATAAGCAATATGGTTGTAGCGCCACCTTGTCCTCAGATAGGCTAGCTGAGAGGAAGATATTGCAATATGGTTGTAGGGTAAAACTTTATTTGGATAGTCCATCTGTAGATGCTCTACATACTATCTACAGACTATTAGTAACATTTAAGCTAACTATCTACAAACCCTAACAATAACCCTAACCTTAACCCTTATCCTAACCCTAAACTTAACCCTTATTCTAAACCTAACACTCAGATAGGCTAGCTGGGAAAAACAAAATGGTTGTAGCTCCACCTTTCCCTCAGACAGGCTAGCTAGGAGGAACATATTGCGTATACCCATCCAATCCTTTCTGATCTACCTGTGCCTTGTAGAGGCTGGGGGTTGTTTCTGGACGGGGGCCTTTGTCTATGACTATGAGAAGAAGAAAAAAACACCCTTCAAAAGTCAGGCTTGGACCTCCTCTGTTTATTGACATTAGGAAGTTACTTACAGGGGCTGAAACACTCCTCGCATTCCAATGTCACTTCATATAATTAAATCAACACCTTGAATTTACCCCCACAGAAAAAATGTATTCTGAAAAGGAATTAGCTACATGCTTATGCAGTAGTATAAATGTCTGGGAGATTAACCATAATGGGCATAATCTGTCCAATGTAGTTAATCTCCAGAAAATTGAGAGTTCAGGTGGACCTTCATGTTTCGGCATACAAAGGAAAGGAGGGGTGCTCAACAACAATGACAAAAATCATGAGAAGGGCTTAGCAAGAAACATTTCCAAAAGGACAAATTTGAGGTAGAAAGGAGTTGGAGCACTCATCAAAAAGAAGCAGATTGAATTTAGCTCACTTTAATCCATTGTACAGGATACGAACAGGTGACTGGCGTTTTGACGTCATGCTGACGTCTTCCAAGAAATTGAGAGAATATGAGGAGAGGTAGAAAATCATCTGAAAATGTGTGCATTACGGAGTCTGCAACCAAGAGAAGAGTATGTTCGTCCTGAATGACACTAAATAACAGCTTCTCTAAAGTATCTTATTGTTTGTCAAACTTCATAGTTGAGTTTTATTGACCCATCTCTCTCCCTCTTGTAACACACACACAAACACTGCAGCTGGATGTCCTAATCACATTCAATCTCTCCCATCCACACACCGCTGTACTAACACTACAGTTCAGCCAGTTCAACGTGTCTTCCTTCCTGTATTTACTCTCTCCTGTATTTACTCTCTCCTGTATTTACTCTCTCCTGTATTTACTCCTTCCATTTACTCAGCCAAATGCGGAGGCTCTCAGTTTGCCTCAGTGTCTGGTGACATGTATCGTCCTCTGTCCTGGTTTGAGAAGACACTGTTGACACTGAAATATCAAGGACACACTGGAGCAGGCAACACCGATGCTAACGGAGGCTTCACTCACTGTGTAGCTGGGTAGTTACATCTTTCTATCAAACAATTTTGTCACGGCAGAAGTTCAAGTAAAACCTCAAGTAAACTATTACTTTATCTTTGTCATCAGAGGCACAAGGTAACTTGTCAATGTCATTCATTATCACTGATAGTGTATCTTCATTTGTGGAGCAAAATGTATTTTAATGGCACATACTCTTATCTGGAGTCGTCCCTGTTGGCTACGATTTACCTCAAGTAGATACAACGTGCTCCTTGTAAACCTAGGGGTAACTGACGCATGCAAGGTCAACTCTACATACATTGTAAAACATTTGCTTAGGTTAAACTTCTTGTAAGAAGTAATTACACCCTTTAGTGATCCAACAAAATATTATTGTAGGCATATACAGAGAAGTAAAATTAATACAATTGGTTATAAAGATCTTCCAGTTTTGCTATCTGTCTTCATAAATTCAAACACTTTTCCTCAGAGTATCGCAACACCACAGGGTTCCACTTTGGACGAGCTAAGTGCAAAATAACAAAAATAAAACCGCCAGCGATTTAAAGTAAATTATGTCTTTAGGAGTTCTTCAGTCCTTTTGCATGGGCCTCGGACTCCCCTCCCTGAGATATAATTGGCAACAGCTCACTCCTATAGAATTTTTTTTTCTGTACCCTAGCCAAGCTAATTTCTCTCACGCTCTCTCCAAGTCTTAGTTCTGGAACAGTCCCTATGTAATGTCATACTGTATAATTGTAGAGAGTTTGTGGCCCAGGGCTTATCCTTTGGCCTCAGTTGACACCAAAATTTCAATCCGTCATAGTGACACACTGACTGTACACATTTGTTTTGAAGTTGAATGACATGGGATACTTAAGTAGTCTATTCAACTCTATAGGCTACATACACATAGTATATAAAACAGTAAGAACACCTGCTCGCTCTTTCCATGACAGACTGACCAGGTGAATCCAGGTGAAAGCTATGATCCCTTATTGACGTCACTTGTTTAATCCACTTCAATCAGTGTAGATCACATATGTCAGAGTCAAGGCCCGCGGGCCACATCCGGCCCGCGAGAAGGTTTTTTACGGCCCCTGGGATGATCTTGATTTATTATTAGAACCGGCCCGCAGACCGCAGCAAGCCGGCAGCCCGCAGATCTTTTACACGCACCAATACTACATTTCCCACAATGCAACGGTGACGCACCGAGCAGTAGGCTGCTTCATTTCAATATTTATTGGCACAGCAGTCGTCAGCATCACAGTAAAATTAACTTTCAGATACCCATCAAAAATGGCAAAACGGAAGGTGGACACTGAGAACCGGGGGTTTCAAACAAGGTGGGAGTCGGAGTATAATTGTCACGGAGGCTAGCTTGGAAAACCTGTGTGTCTTCTGTGTGGAGAAAGTGTGGCGGTACTGAAAGAGTTCATCTGAGACGACATTATGAAACGAAACACCGGACAAAAAACAAGGAATATGGACATGACAAGGCCTACAAAAGGCAGAGGAATTAAAACGAAGGCCTCAAATCTCACAAGCTCTGTTCAAAAAAGCCAAATCCACAAGGCCAGGGCTGCTGTCGTAAGGCCCAGTTTTATTTTTGCGCAAGAAGAGGATCGCTAAATGCAGCCGGCCATTTACGGAGGGGGATTTCATTCAAAAACTGCATATTAAAGTTTGTGACGAAGTTTGCCCAAAAAAAGGCAAACTCTTTTTAAATGTGTAGTCTGAGCAGAACACCATTGCCGAGAGAGTAGGACCAGTTGTCCATCAAATCTAAAAGAGCAGCTTGTGAAAAAGGAAAAGATTTCATTGCATAGTCCTTGGCTTGGATGAGAGCACCGACTATTTCTGACATTTGCCCAGTTGTCAATTCATCGCGGAGTGGACTCCAGCCTAAGCGTGACAGAGGAGTTTTTGGCTTTACTCCCTATGCATGGCAAACAACTACGGGGGGGCATGATCTTGTATGAAGAGTGTTCAAAAGATGTGTAAATGAGATGGAGCTTGCCTTGCGGAAAAACTCGTGGTTTTGACAAACCGACGGAGCACCTGCGATTGAGTGGACACAGCGAGGGCACTGGTGGCGAAATACGGGAAAAGATTTGCAAGAGGGGAAACGCGGAACAGGTGAGCTGACAGCTTATCATTATCATACACCAGGAGCGTTGTGCGGTAACCTTGAAAAATGGAGCATGTAATGAGCTCATACGCGCACAGTTAACCTTTATCAGAGCCAAAGTTTGAATCACCGCCCAGTTCAAGGCATTTCTTGACGGAGTTAGAAACGAGGGATGGTGATTTGGCCTTATCACACACAGAGGATGCAGAGGCTAAGCCAGGGAAAGGGCATTCAAAGAGTTCGGAGCTTCGTGAGGAGATTTGCTGTTCTTTGACGAAGCAAAGGAAAGACCAAACACAAACTCCGAGACGAATGTTTTCTAGATGTGAAATGGCTTTTCTGATGTGTGACATTACGAGTCATTCTGAATGCAAAATGAACTTGCAGCGTGCAGGGTCGGATCCATGTCATCTCTATATGTTAAACAGTACAGTGAAGGCATTTAAAACCAACTGACTCTGTGGGAGGACGCAGATGCGGAAAAAGAAAACTTTGAGCCACTTTCCCAGCTGCCAGACCATGAAAGAGAAGCTCTCTACCAGTGCGTTCCCGAGCGCACAGTTGGCTGATAAAATAGGTATGCTTGCCGCTGACTTTCGACGCCGATTTGCTGACTTTGAAGCACAAAAAAGCAGGTTGGAACTGCTCGGTAACCCATTTGCTGTTGACGTGGAAAGCTCACCACCAAACCTCCAAATGGAGTTGATTGACCTCCAATGCAATGATGCACTGAGGGCAAAATATGCGGCAGTGGGTGCTGCGGAGTTCGCCCGTTTCCTCCCCGACACAATGCCCCAGCTGCGCATCCAGGCTGCTCAAACGTTGTCTATGTTTGGCAGCACATACCTGTGTGAACAACTGTTTTCTTTGATGAACCTGAACAAAACATCACACAGAAGCGACTTACTGCTGAACACCTCCACTCAATTCTGAGGATTTCCTCAGCTCAGAGCCTTACCCCGAACATTGATGAACTTGTGGAAAAGATGGGACACCACCAAGTATCACCCTCAACCTCAAACAAGTGAACATTACTGTGCAATCACATATTTAGAGTTTTTACTCAGTTCAAGTTTAAAAGTTAAAGTTTAATATTTGTTTTCACTGCATGTTACTTCTCCTTAAACAAAGTGTTGTTTTGATTAATAGATTTTTGCACTTTATTTTATTGTATTTCAATCCAATTAATTTTTAAAATATTTCAGTTGAGTGGATGATAGAAAATTGCTATTATTGTTTTTTCTTTTGAAGTAAATTTAGCCCACTTTTGCTAAAATAGAAAAATTATAGGCTACTGATGGTGCCTTGAATACCGGTTTCTTTCATTTAATGTTCATGTTATGGGGATTTTTATATAAAGGAAATTTGTCTTTTGTGTCTGTTGAAAATTAAAGATTACTGACAGAGCCATAAGAAAATATTGCTTTATTTATCTGATCATATTGGAATATATTTGTTAGGTTTTCAGTAGGTTCAATTAGGTTCACTAGACTATATGCGTCATTTAAAATTTTTTCAATGAACATTCGAACAGTCCGGCCCTCGGCTTGTAGCTAAATTTTTTATTTGGCCCTCCGTCCATTTGACTTTGACACCCCTGGTGTAGATGAAGGGAGGAGACAGGTTAAAGAAGGATTTTTTAGCCTTGAGATAATTGAGACATGGATTGTGTATGTGTGCCACTCAGAGGGTGAATGGGCAAGACAAAATATTTAAGTGCTTTTGAATGGAGTATGGTAGTAGGTGCCAGGTGCACTGGTTTGCCAGGTGCACTGGTTTGCACTGGTAGGTGCCAGGTGCACTGGTTTGCCAGGTCCACACGTTCCTGTGTGGCTCAGTTGGTAGAGCATGGCGCTTGCAACGCCAGGGTTGTGGGTTCATTCCCCAAGGGGGGACCAGGATGAATATGTATGAACTTTCCAATTTGTAAGTCGCTCTGGATAAGAGCGTCTGCTAAATGACTTAAATGTAAATGTTTGAGTGGGTCAAGAACTGCAACACTGCTGGGTTCACGCTCAACAGTTTACCGTGTGTATCAACAATGGTCCACCACCCAAAGGACATCCAGCCAACTAGATACAACGGTGGGAAGGAGAGGCGGGAGATAGAGACAAATCCTGGCAAATCCAGGGTTATAATTTTTTATAAGAGACAGTTTTATATTTTTCAATCAAGTGCCTGTCCAAAATAATTTGATTTTGCTAACCAATGTCTGACTGCAGTCTGGAATCGTCAAGTCAGGGCTTTTGTTTGATGAGGAACTTCAAAGTACTGTAGTAGACAAAGTCTTGCAAAATCCCGGTGATTTTCCCCACATTTCCAGATACCCTGGTTGGGGGATTGCCGGATTTCCTGCTTATTCCCTCCTGATTCCAGGAATTATCCAAACAGGATTTCTGGAAAACCTGGGCATTTTGGAAAAGTTACTGGAATTTTCCAACCCTAACTAGACGGTAAACAAAAACATCCGAAAGGTCAAGGGTTGCACCTGTATCAATCACTGACAGTCACTAGTAACTACAGGAGACCCTTGGAGCATGAGGAACATCTGTAGAAGCAATGGGTGATTAATGATGATGATTTCATCTAAATCTGCTTTTACAGACAAACCAGTAACTTCAGAAGCAGAATTATTCTAAACATGGATTGGAAATGTATTTTATTAGGGGCTTACACTGGCAAAATTCCCATAGATGCCAAAGATGTTAATCATCATACTGCAGTTGCTTGAAAAATGTAATATTGGTTGAGGAAAGCTGACAAGAGAACTCTTATTTCCAGTTGTTAACACCATCACATTATAAGCCGTGTTTACTCTAGGACTTTTTTCAGGGGGGGGGGGGGGGGGGGGGGGGGGAGGGGGGGGGGGGGGGGGGGGGGGGAATGGTGCGATCCACAACCAAAAATGGGTGTTAATGGGTGTGGCCACTGGTGCGATCCACGACCCCAGAAAATGTTGAGGCCCTTCTCCTGGCCACAGAGACAGCATTTTGCTGTTTTAAAGCTAATTTCCTGCAATTATACACATTTTGTCATGGCTTATTCGGTGTTATCTGAGTGACTCAAACGTAACAAAATCAGCTGGGCCCCCATGCAATGAAATGTTTAACATTTTAGATTCTCCCTGACTGTCTAGTTTTTATTTTGGTGATTGTTAGTTCTCAAAGATGATCTTATTTAAAAAATATATTTTGCTCCATTATCTTTATATATACTTTATATCTGGTTTTAGTCATTTAAGTTTACACTGAAAATGTTTCACCATCCCGCCAATTATTTATTTATATATAAAATAAAACATTTATAATTTTTTGGAGTGGCGGCAGTTAAATTAATATAGGGGAAACACTGATAAGAGACTTTCAGCAAGTAAGCAGTAAGTACTGAATAGCTTACCAATTATTTTATTTTCACAAATCACCTATTCTAACTCATAAAACATGACCAAAACAAGTTCAGTGGTCATCAACGTGAATCCTACCTGGTAGTGGGCAGGACTTACCTGGTCACTGTCATAGAGCGTCTGGAGTGGACTCCTCCATGACTTCCCCTGGCCGCTGCTCCTCCCACTACCCTGTGCTGAGGCTGAGAAAATGCAGACGGGTACACACGTCAAGGTCAACACAGGCATATTACCTACAGTACACACTCAAGATCATCGGAGTCTGTATCTCTGCTGCATTCTGATTTGGTATATACAGTACATGGAATGCCATTGTGGCAACCCATGAGGTACGGCAGCTTAATACTGATTTTCTCATCTAAATGCAAATGTCATGTCAATTTTATGTTGAGCCAAATGCTTGATAAGCGAGCTAAATTACAACTTCCTAAGGGGGATAATCATTAACCATGTTAAATGTAAAGGTATGAATACAACAACAACCCGACACTTTCCTACATCCTAATAACAAAGACAAGTACCATTGAGAATCTCAGGGAAACCAGAGGAGAAACTCGCCAATGGGTCATTTATTACATATTATAAACTGGGTGGTTCGAGCCCCGAATGGTGATTGGCTGACAGACGTGGTATATCAGACCGTATACCTAGGGTATGACAAAACGTTTCATTTTACTGCTATAATTACGTTGGTAACCAGTTTTTAATAGCTATAAGGCACCTCAGGGGTTTGTGGTATATGGCCAATATACCATGGCTAAGCTCTGTATCCAGGCACTCTGCATTGTGTCGTGCATAAGAACAGCCCTTAGCCGTGGTATATTGGCCATATACCACATCCTCCTTGGGCCTTATTGCTCAACTGTACACACCTGAGGGTCATTAAACCCCAACACACAGGTGCACACCCAAAACGACATCTTATACAACACTACAGGTTGTCATAGAAACACACAGAAGAGGAAGAGAAGAAACCAGGCCTCAAAAAAGACTGTGCATCCATTCAGACTACTAATGTACCTCTTACTGTAGCGCTCCGCTAAACATACAACGCAGCAACACTGCAGAAAACAGCTCTCCTTTATGGAAGTAGCTGAGGAGAGGGAAAAAAGGGAAAATCCCGAAACCACATGGGTACTGAGGCATAGCAATGAGAGAAAACCAAGAGGGCAGATGGAGTATAAACAGAGGTAGAAAACCTCTGTGACTACTTTAGAGTTCCTTTAAGAAACATGACATGGCGTTTAGATTGTTGTTGCTGTCATTTCATATGCTGTTGCTCTTTTAGTTCCTTGGTAGTTGTGGGAGCGCAAGTTTTTGGTTTCCCATTGGTTCTGGGATCGAAGCCATGAGTTTCCTGACCAGTAAAACTGTATACTTTTTAAACGTTCTGAGAATGGAAGTGAAAATCTGGGACTTTTGTTTTTCCATTGCTGGGAGGTTCTGAGAACATTATAATCTGGTTCCTTTAAAGTTTTCCTGGGAGGTTTTAATAACGTTCTGAGAATGAAGATTATAGGTTATTTTGAGTGTTTTGAATATCTTAACTTTCACTGAATGTTTCAATAAGACTTTCAATAACACTGCTAGCTTACAGTACATTCTGCTGAAGTAATGAAATACGTTATTTAACGTATTTCAAAATAATGTTATTTTGTCAAGTTTCTTAAATGTGCTGAGAATGTTCCAAAGCTAAGCAATTATCTTGCACCATTCCCAGAACGTTGTGGGAAGGTTATATGCAAAATAACCAAAGGACAACCATGCTCCCACCAAGCTCTAAAACACATATGGTTCTCAGAACATTATTTGTTAGCTGGGAAGAGACAAAGAGTCACAGATATGGTCCCTCAGGGCAGGGGAGGGGTAGGTGAGGGTGCAGACAGACAGGACATGGCTGAGATTATGTTCTGCATTTCGGTACCATCAAGCATAACTTCAAAAACCCTACATAATAAATGGCATAGAAGACAAAATATGTTACCTTTAAGGGAATGTACAATAATGGAGAATTCAGCTACTGACATGATTATGAATTAAAATTAAATTAGTTAGCAAGACTTCAGTAACTTGTCACGCCCTGGCCATAGAGAGGTTTTTATTTTCTATTTTGGTTAGGCCAGGGTGTGACTAGGGTGGGCATTCTAGTTTCTTTATTTCTATGTTGGTGTGGTTCCCAATAATAGGCAGCTGTCTATCGTTGTCTCTGATTGGGGATCATATATAAGTTGTCCTTTTTCGTTTGGGTTTTGTGGGTAGTTATTTTCTGTTTAGTGTCTGCACCTGACAGAACTGTTTTTTCGTTTTTTTCTCTTTGTTATTTTGCTCGAGTGTTTTTTGATTAATAAAACATCATGAACACTTACCACACTGCGTTTTGGTCCATGCATTCCGACAAGAGCCGTGACAACTATACTGAACAAAATTATAAAATGCTAAATGTTTTTACTGAGTTACAGTTCATAGAAGGAAATCAGTCAATTTATATAAATTCATTAATCCAAATCTATGGATTTCACATGATTGGGCAGGGGCGCAGCTATGGGTCGGCCTTGGAGGGCATAGGGCCAGCCACTGGTGAGCCAGGCCCAGCCAATCAGAATGAGTCTTTCCCCAAAAAAGGGCTTTATTAAAAATCAAATCAAAGTTTATTTGTCACGTGCTTCGAATACAACAGGTGTAGACAGTGAAATGCTTACTTACAGGCTTTAACCAACAGTGCAATTTCTAAGTTAATAAAAGGTATTAGGTGAACAATAGATAAGTAGAGAAATAAAAACAACAGTAAAAAATACAGTGAAAAATAACAATAGCGAGGCTATATACAGGCACCGGTTAGTCGGGCTGATTGAGGTAGTATGTACATGTAGGTATGGTTAAAGTGACGATGCATATATGATAAACAGAGATTAGCAGTAGCGTAAAAGAGGGGTTGGCAGGTGGTGGATGGCGGGACACAATGCAGATAGTACGGGTAACCAATGTGCGGGGGCACCGGTTGGTTGGGCTAATTGAGGTAGTATGTACATGAATGTATAGTTAAAGTGACTATGCATATATGATAAACAGGGGTTGGGGGGGCACACAATGCAAAAAGTCTGGGTAGCCATTTGATTACCTGTTCAGGAGTCTTATGGCTTGGAGATAAAAACTGTTGAGAAGCCTTTTGGTCCTAGACTTGAAATACGCACTCCGGTACTGCTTGCCATGCGGTAGTAGAGAGAACAGTCTATGACTGGGGTGGCTGGGGTCTTTGACAATTTTTAGGGCCTTCCTCTGACACCGCCTGGTGTAGAGGTCCTGGAGGGCAGGCAGCTTAGCCCCAGTGATGTACTGGGCCATATGCACTACCCTCTGTAGTCCCTTGCAGTTGCCATACCAGGCAGTGATGCAAACAGTCAGGATGCTCCCGATGTTGCAGCTGTAGAACCTTTTGAGGATCTCAGGACCCATGCCAAATCTTTTTAGTCTCCTGAGGGGGAATAGGCTTTTTCGTGCCCTCTTCATGACTGTCTTGGTGTGTTTGGACCTTTCTAGTTTGTTGTTGATGTGGACACCAAGGAACTTGAAGCTCTCAACCTGCTCCACTACAGAATGGGGGCGTGCTCGGTCCTCTTCTTCCTGTAGTCCACAATCATCTCCTTAGTCTTGGTTACGTTGAGGGATAGGTTGTTATTTTGGCACCACCCGGCCAGGTCTCTGACCTCTTCCCTATAGGCTGTCTCATCGTTGTCAGTGATCAGGCCTACGACTGTTGTGTCGTCTGCAAACTTAATGATGGTGTTGGAGTCGTGCCTGGCCAAGCAGTCGTGGGTGAACTGGGAGTACAGGAGGGGACTGAGCACGCACCCTTGAGGGGCTCCAGTGTTGAGGATCAGCGTGTCAGATGTGTTGCTACCTACCCTCACCACCTGGTGGCGGCCCGTCAGGAAGTCCAGGATCCAGTTGCAGAGGGAGGTGTTTAGTCCCAGGATCCTTAGCTAAGTGATGAGCTTTGAGAGTACTATGGTGTTGAACGCTGAGCTGTAGTCAATGAATAGCATTCTCACATAGGTGTTCCTTTTGTCCAGGTGGGAAAGGGCAGTGTGGAGTGCAAAACAGATTGCATCATCTGTGGATCTATTGGGGCGGTGTGCAAATTGGAGTGGGTCTAGGGTTTCTGGGATAATGGTGTTGATGTTAGTCTTTACCAGCCTTTCAAAGCACTTCATGGCTACGGATGTGAGTGCTACGGGTCTGTAGTCATTTAGGCAGGTTGCCTTAGTGTTCTTGGGCACAGGGACTATGGTGGTCTGCTTGAAACATGTTGGTATTACAGACTCAATCAGGGACATGTTGAAAATGTCAGGGAAGACACCTGCTAGTTGGTCAGCACATGCCCGGAGCACACGTTCTGGTAATCTGTCTGGCCCAGCAGCCTTGTGAATGTTTACCTGTTTAAAGGTCTTACTCACGTCGGCTTCGGAGAGTGTGATCAAACAGTCATCCGGAACAGCTGATGCTCTCATGCATGCCTCAGTGTTGCTTGCCTCGAAGCGAACATAGAAGTAATTTAGCTCGTCTGGTAGGCTCGTGCCACTGAGCAGCTCGCGGCTGTGCTTCCCTTTGTAGTCTGTAATAGTTTGCAAGCCCTGCCACATAAGACGAGCGTCGGAGCCGGTGTAACATGATTCAATCTTAGCCCTATATTGACGCTTTGCCTGTTTGATAGTTCGTCGGAGGGCATAGCAGGATTTCTTATAAGCTTCCGGGTTAGAGTCCAGCAGCTTGAAAGTGGCAGCTCTACCCTTCAGCTCAGTGCAAATGTTGCCTGTAATCCATGGTTTCTGGTTGGGATATGTACATACAGTCACTGTGGGGATGACATCCTCGATGCACTTATCGATAAAGCCAGTGACTGATGTGGTGTACTCCTCAATGCCATCGGAAGAATCCCGGAACATGTTCCAGTCTGTGCTAGCAAAACAGTCCTGTAATTTAGCATCTGCTTCATCTGACCACTTTTTTAATAGACTGAGTCACTGGTGCTTCCTGCTTTAATTTTTGCTTGTAAGCAGGAATCAGAAGGATAGAATTGTGGTCAGATTTTCCAAATGGAGGGCGAGAGAGAGCTTTGTACGCGTCTCTGTGTGTGGAGTACAGGTGATCTAGAATTTTCCCTCTTGTGTGCACATTTAACATGTTGATAGAAATTAGGTAAAACTGATTTAAGTTTCCCTGCATTAAAGTCTCCGGCCACTAGGAGCGCCGCCTATGGGTGAGCGGTTTCCTGTTTGCGGTTCCGCAAACATTCCGTGAAACATAAAATATTAGTTTTTGATGTCCCGTTGGTAGGATATACCACGTACCTCCTCGAATTTATTGTCCAATGATTGCACATTGACGAGTAATATTGACGATAACGGCAGCTTTCCCACTCGCCTTCTGCGGATCCTTACGAGGCACCCTGCTCTATGTCCTCTGTACCTGCGTCTCTTCCTCTTGCCAATAACGGGGATGTTGGCCTTGTCGGGTGTTAGCAGTATATCCCGTGTGTCCTGCTTGTTGAAGAAAACATCTTTCTCTACCTCGAGGTGTGTTATCGCTGTCCTGATATGCAAAAGCAATTTTTGCTGTAAGATATGGTGGCAGAAACATTATGTACAAAATAAGTTACAAATAACGTGAATAAAACCACATAATAGCACAATTGGTTGGGCGTCCGTAAAACTGCTGCCATTTCTTCCGGTGCCATTTTATCCTTAAAAGACAGAAAAACACCAACGTTGGAGGCGGCTTATGGTAGATAAATGAACATTCAATTAGCTGCCAACAGCTCGGTTGGACCTTCCTGCAATCAGCATGCCAATTGCACGCTCCCTCAAAACAAACTTGACGTATGTGGCATTGTGTTGTGTGACACAACTGCACATTTTAGAGTGGCCTTTTATTGTCCCCAGCACAAGCTTCTGGATATACCACACCTGTTAGGTGGATGGATTATCTTGGAAAAGGAGAAAAGCTCACTAACAGGGATGTAAACAAATAAGGTTTTTGTGCGAATGAAACATCTCTGAGATTTTTTATTTCAGCTCATGAAAAATGGGTCTTGTTGAAATGGACAGATTCCACCATTCTTCTGCGACTGGGCAAAACAGACTGATGTGTCACTAGCGCCACACACACACACACTGTACAAGATCAAACAGAGAACAACATCTCCAACTCATGCACCCTACATTACACACCAGTCTGGTGGAGAGATTTAGACTGAAGAGCCTGCTACTGATTGCACAAGGTCTTCCTACATACCCAACTGTCCTCTGACCCAACCATGGTAGATTGGTCTAAAATGAAACGTTATCACTAGTGCTTGATTCAACCAGTATTGCATGTGTAGTCTACTCACATCACACCCGAGATCCATCAGCACAAGAGGACATCAACATTCAGAAAATATGTTTATATAGTCATCCCATATGTTCCTATATGTTTATATAGTCATCCCATATGTTCCTATATGTTTATATAGTCATCCCATATGTTCACTATATGTTTATATAGTCATCCCATATGTTCCTATATGTTTATATAGTCATCCCATATGTTCCTATATGTTTATATAGTCATCCCATATGTTCCTATATGTTTGGCTCATTTGGCAAAAGCAAGACAGTTAATGTTTATGTTAAGTTTGAGGGGCATTGCAAACAGCGGAAGCACATACTGTAACCAGACCATGAAATCTAGCAGTACGAAGGACATATGGTGCGGTCTATATAAACCTTTTATAAACTGGGTGGTTCGAAGCCTGAGTGCTGATTGGCTGACAGCCGTGGTATATCAGACCATATACCACAGGTATGACAAAACATTTACTCTTTACTAATTTTACTCTTCTAATTATGTTGGTAACCAGTTTATAATAGCAATAAGGCACCTCGGGGGTTTGTGATATATGACCAATATACCTCGGCTAAGGGCTGTGTCCAGGCAATCCGCGTTGCGTCATGCATAAGAACAGCCCTTAGCCGTGGTATATTGGCCATATACCACACCTCCTCGGACCGTATTGCTTAAGCATAGGCTTCACAATTGAAAATTCCTAAATGATTCTTAGAAGCAGCAAAGTCAAATCATTCCCAGCTCGTTAGGCAGGTACACATGCTTTGTTGCTTTTAATATATTCTCACCTGCTTTAATGACCTGCACTGTTCCTGTCAATATGACTGGTACTAACTCAGTCCTGTTAAGACTTTAAAAGCAGTCAGTCTCAAGTTCAAAGGCAAAGAGTTTAAACTCTAGAGGAACGCTATACAGAGGCGCTTCTCAAACCTGCCATGTTTACTCTAGAGTAAAGCTATACGGAGGCACTTAAGCCCTGTTCACAGTGCAAGCCTTAATGCTCAAATCAGTTTAGTTTTTTAAATCACTTTTGGTATACTCACTGTCCAAACAGCAAGTTAGAAGTGACTAACGCTAGTTGCCATAGTAACCATGGGTGTGGCACAATGGGGTAGGCTGATTGGTGGTGGTGCTACTGTTTATGATCCCTCAAAAGTAATGTAGCAAGCTATGGTGACAACAATACCTGTCATGGATGCAGTGGTGTAAACTACTTAAGTAAAAATACTTGAAAGTACTACTTTAGTAGGCTTTTGGGGTATCTGTAAATAACTATTTATATTTGACAACTTTTACTTCACTACATTCCTAAAGGAAATGAAGTACTTTTGACTCCATAACATTTTCCTGACACAGAAAATACTTTGAATGATTAGCAGGACAGGAAATTGTCTAATTCACACTTATCAAGAGAACATCCACGGTCATCCCTACTGCCTCTGATCTGGCGGACTTACTAAACACACGTGCTTCATTTGTAAATTATGTCTGAGGATACCCCTTGCTATCGGCAGGTAGCCTGGTGGGTAGGAGCGTTGAGCCAGTAATCCCCAAGCTGACAAGGTAAAAGTCTGTCGTACTGCCCCTGAGCAAGGCAGTTAACCCACTGTTCCCCGGGCTCCGATGACGTGGATGTCAATTAAGGCAGCCCCCCACAAATCTCTGATTCAGAGGGGTTGGATTCAATGCGGAAAGAAACATTTCAGTTGAATGCATTCAGCTGTAAAACTAACTAGGTATCCCCCTTTCCCTATCTGTAAAAAAAGAAAAAAGAAAATGGATGCTGTCTGGTTTGCTTTATATAAAGAATTTGAAATGATTTAATACTTAAGTATATGTTAGCAATTAAATGTACTTTTGATACTTAAGTATATTTAAAACCAAATACCTTTACTCAAGTATTACAATTGGGTAATTTTTCCACCACTGCATGGATGCTTCCCAGTTGCTTTGAATGTTTAAAATCATATTGTAAGAACACTTTTAAACCCTCAAAGGATAAAAGCATCCTACTTTCAGAATGAGTCCTTTTTGGCTAGCCACAGCAGTCAGCTAGCTAGGTAGCTGTTTAGCTATCTAGCACATTCACTAATTTGTTCGTTAACTAAACAATTGACAAGGTAGTTAAATACCATATGTTCTTCTAAAACTGTCAACAGAGTAGCTAGCTAACCAATAAGATATGAGATATGCCAAATAAGTCTAAAAACCACTTGAGGGCAAATAAATCAGATTTGAGTCGCATGGCAAGGAATCAGATTTCTATTCATAGGTGGTTTGAAATGTGGCTTGAAATATCTGATTCCATGTGCTTTTTGGCTGTTCAGACTGCCAGAAAAAAAACGGATTAGAATTGGACGTGCATTTGAGTCACTGCCAATGTCAGCAGGGCTTTAGAGACCTATGATATGATGCAAAACTCATCATAGTGGCTATATTTCTGCCTCCTAGAACAGTAATCGCTCAGAGATGCACAAAAAGGATAAAGGAAAGATTCCCCCATTTTTAATTAAGTGGCATCTGTATGTGGACCCAACGCTAGCCTTGATTCCACGCTTGTGAGTATGGTACTGCGACACTAACCCGACGCAAATGACTATGCAATTTACCCGTATTAAGAGCAAACTTTATGAGCCTTGCTTTAACTTTCACATAAAAGTTATTGGAAGGCAGTTATTGCATGAGTCAGGGTATGATTTCATGGTGACTGTTGTGTTTATTCTGGAAAAATTACTTTCGGACAAGATAAACCCGCAAAGCCCCAAGGATTTCTCAAATGGACTTTTTACCTCAACAGTTCTGTAAACAACGCAACTTAATGTGCTATAGACGGATTAACCCAAAAGGCATACATTCAGAGAGAGGGAGGAAAGTGACACCTAACTGCTGTGTGGATTAAGTTAAACACACACAGACAGAAGAGGAAGGGCTGGGTGCATCAATAATTCATATAGATGTTTTATTGTCACATACACCGGATAGGTGCAGTGATATGTGTTGTTTTACAGGGTATGCCATAGTAGTACAGTGCCCCTGGAACAAATGAATATGTGAAATTAAATGTAGATAAAAAAGAGCTAAGGACAATGTTAGTCTTGTTAGCATTCATGCTATCACATCGAATTGCCCGGCTCTGATAGCAACCATAATCTTGCCCGAGCCCAATCCAATCAACCATTCGCATGCCATCACAATATTTACAACACAGTTGAACTCCAAGCTCTTTAAATACCCATCAGGTTAAGTATCATTATATCCAATTGGATGATGCTGCTGTGACATGAAAAAAGTCAATGACTTAAAACAGTTCTCTTTTCAATGGGAATTGAGTCATATTTTACAATGTAAAACTGTCACAATCAATTGAGCTATTTGCCTTCTGAAAACTGCAGACAATTACATTGGACTATCCCTGGTAAATGCTAAACATACTATAACAGTTAGTTCAAAACTGATTTTAGTTATTAGAGGGTAACATCCAGCAGACCAGGGTTTAAACCCACAAACCTTGCAGTTATGCACACACACCACCTTTTGGCAGAGGCCAAATTAAAGGTTACAATAGCACTGGCAATGATAGACTTTTGTTTGTAAAAAAATTACAAATATGGCTTGGCATATGGAAATGTTGTATAATGACCCTTTAACAGAAAATCTCCTTCCGGTGTAAAAAACATGGAAATTAAAAAATAGACATTTTTAAGTGAGAAGTAGGCATTGGTTTAATGCCAAAAACTAAAAGAAATTCACAAGCGCCACAATGCCTACTCCACCCATGCTCTACCAAGGTTTTCCAGCACACAGCTTTTACGTAATACAGTAGCTATGTTGGTCTAGTGTACTTCAAATAATGTGTATGCAGGTTGCTTAGGATTCAGATCTTCTCAAACAGCCTAATTCAGAGAAATAATGGACTTTACAGTGTCTTATTAAAATAATGTATATTCACTGAACAAAAATATAAACGCAACATGTAAAGTGTTGGTCCCATGTTTCATGAGCTAAAATAAAAGCTCACAGAAATGTTCCATACACAAAAAAAGCTTATTTATTTCAAATGTTGTGCACAAATTTGTTTACATCCCTGTTAGTCAGCATTTCTCCCTTGCCAAGATAATCCATCTACCTGACAGGTGTGGTATATCAAGAAGCTGATTAAACAGCATGATTATTACACAGGTGCACCTTGTGCTGGGGACAATAAAATTCAAATCTAAAATGTGCAGTTTTGTCACACAAAATAATGACACATATGTCTCAAGTTGAGGGAACATTTGAGGGAGCGTGCAATTGGCATGCTGACTGCAGGAATGCCCATCAGAGCTGTTGGCAGAGAATTTAATGTTCATTTCGCTACCCTAAACTGGCCTCACAACTGCACACGTGTAACAACGCCAGCCCAGGACCTCCACATCGGACAGATGATGAAACTGTGGGTTTGGACAACCGAAGAATTTCTGCACAAACTGTCAAAAACTGTCGACTGTCATCTGCGTGCTCGTCGTCCTCACCAGGGTCTTGAACTGACTGCAATTCGGTATCATAACTGACTTCAGTAGGCAAATGCTCACCTTCGATGGCCACTGGCACGCTGGAGAAGTGTGCTCTTCACGGATAAATCCCGGTTTCAACTGTACCGGGCAGTATGGCATCGTGTGGGCGAGTGGTTTGCTGATGTCAACGTTGTGAACAGAGTGCTTCATGGTGCCGGTGGGGTTATGGTATCGGCAGGCATAAGCTACGGACAACGAACACAATGGCAATTTATCAATGTCAATTTGAATGCATT
The DNA here is from genome assembly GCF_002910315.2 of Salvelinus sp. IW2-2015. Classification (NCBI taxonomy): domain Eukaryota; kingdom Metazoa; phylum Chordata; class Actinopteri; order Salmoniformes; family Salmonidae; genus Salvelinus; species Salvelinus sp. IW2-2015. Next base: position 45,121,233 of record NC_036851.1, on the reverse strand, counting down.
GTTTAGTGTTACGTGACAGACACCGTGGTCTACAAGGCTGTTTAAGCCTCTTGTGGTAGTTCCACCATGTATAAATGTAACGTAATACTATTTGTAAGATCAATAGAGAGTATGGAGGGAAAATGTAGTGTGTGTGGCAAGGAAAATGGCAGACAGGCGATGTGTGTGTCTCTCCCTCTCCACACTCGTGTGAGACTTGGCAAGTCTGAGTGCCAAGCTGCATGTAAACAGTGAACCCACTGACACGCTCCATGCCACAGCAAGGCATGCATGAAATATATATACTGTAAACCCACTGTACCTGGGGATAACCTGAGCTATGCACCACCATGAGGGAGAGGGGAGAGTGTGAGAAGCAATAGATGGAACGATAGAAGTCTCTAGATTTGCCATCTGCATTCAACCCAACAGCTGCAAATTTGGCAAACTAGATCTGAATAACTGCATGCCAATTTTAACTTTCTCATTGTACAGATTGTACAAATGTTATTTGTGTAGAGAAACAACTATTTCCATGCAGAAGACCGTTTAAAGGTTACTTTCTCAACAGACATGGGTTAACTTGTTGGCTTTATTTGTTGGCTAATCACAAAAACATGTTGCCTCATTGTCAATGGAAGGGGCTTTGTCACTTCAGCCTGGCCCTTGCTCAGCATTTGCGAAAGTGTGGGGCATTTTGTGGTGAAGTGTTACTGTACATACATTTTTTATCGTGTTTTCTAAACACATTACCACTTCCTTATGGAAACTGCGGCTGTGAGTCCAGGCAGCAGACATTTTAAATATGACCACTCCCAAACCTTTATTTATTTTTTCTAATTAAAATGCCAGAAGTACAGGCAACGTCAGTACTATTTTTGAATGTACTGTCAGTCTAAATAACCTGGCAGAAAGTGACTTTAGCTACTGTACTCCAGGAATAAGCAGAGACGACATTGAACCAATAAGTGCTCTTAGTACCTTACCTTCCTGTTATTATCATTCAACAACCATTGAAAATTACACACAAAAAAATCTAATCACTGTTTGTAGCTATTCCTCTGATGCATCAGCTAATTACAGAGTAGGTACACATTAGAGCCTAGCACTTACAACTGTTCCTATGTCGTTTCATTGTCAAGCATTGCAATCTGAACTGCTGAAGATCTAATTCATGGACTATCACTCAGAATAAGATCATCTACTAGCTAAGTGAGAAAAATGTAAACAGTGAAAGCCAAGTAGACACCCGTCTACCCTACAAAGGGGTTTATAGCACTCCCCCTAAACCTATTTAATGCCATCTGTTAAGTGCTATTGGTTTCCTCTTGACTAGGCCCCATGCTGATTCCCTCTTTCCCTCTCTGGTACATTAGCAATGGCTTAGTAGATGCAGAATATAGAAAGGCCAATGTGCGTTACTCCTGTCCCTGCCATGAACACTGCTCTGTGTGGAAGTCCCTCGGGAAGCAGGGGCCCCCCTCCCCCTCCACAGGCTCTCCAGGTCTGCCAAAGAGAGTGCGCTTTAGTGAGAGACACACTGTGCTGTGTGGAGGCCGATCCCTGCTGTTGCCGCAATGTGTGTGAAGGGTGTTCGTGCGTATGCACGGGCGCGTGTGTGGTATCTGTTTAACAAGAGTGAGAGTCTTAAAACAGAGTGTTAGCAGATGTGGTACAGGTATCTTCTTGGTCTTGGTCCTAGAGACACATTGTGTGGATTACAGAACATGTGGGGGCTGTTTTCCTATAAGCAAATCCGCAGGGGTAAAAAGAGTAGCAAAGCTGCTAGGCAGGAAGAGGCCCAAAAAGCAAATCAGGCCATGGTGTTCCACAAGGAGGGTCTTCCAGGTGGTGATTGGGTGATCACCAAGGTTTAAGTCTTTAATTCATGGATTGATTGCTCGCAAGGCTGTCCTGGGAACACCTTGTGTGCTATGCCTGTCATGTGCTGATCAGGAGTCAAGTGTTTCGCCAAGTGAGGAGAACAAGGCTCTTAACTCTTAAAATGTATCTAAATGTAATCGAAAATATAATGTAATCCCCAAAAGTAATTATTCATCATGAGAGGTCTATAAACAATAACTAGTAATGCTACAAACTCCAAGAAAGGTTAAAATCTCAACTTTCTGGAATTTTTTTAAATAAATTGCTGCGAGTCACTTTTGAGGACACAAGCTCAAGTACATTCTTGAAGCACCTGTGAAGAGCTGCTGGCAAAACGCAAGAAAGTGCTGTTTGAATGAATGCTTACGAGCTTGCTGCTGCCTACCATCGCTCAGTCAGACTGATCTATCAAATATCAAATCATAGACTTAATTATAACATAATAACACACAGAAATACGAGCCTTTGGTCATTAATATGGTAGAATCCGGAAACTATCATTTCGAAAACAAAACGTTTATTATTATCGCATATACCCTGACTCTGCGTGCAATGAACGCAAGAGAAGTGACACAATTTCACCTGGTTAATATTGCCTGCTAACCTGYATTTCTTTTAGCTAAATATGCAYGTWMAKAAATATATACTTCTGTGTATTGATTTTAAGAAAGGCATTGATGTTTATGGTTAGGTACACGTTGGAGCAACGACYGTCCTTTTTCCYCGAATGCGCACCGCATCGATTATATGCAACGCAGGACACGCTAGATAAACTAGTAATATCATCAACCGTGTGTAGTTAACTAGTGATTATGATTGATTGATTGATTCTTTTTATAAGATAAGTTTAATGCTAGCTAGCAACTTACCTTGGCTTCTTACTGCATTCGCGTAACAGGCAATGAGAGGCAGGTGGTTAGAGCGGTGGACTAGTTAACTGTAAGGTTGCAAGATTGCATCCCTGAGCTGACAAGGTAAAAATCTGTGGTTCTGCCCCTGAACAAGGCAGTTAACCCACCGTTCCTAGGCCGTCATTGAAAATAAGAACGTGTTCTTAACTGACTTGCCTAGTTAAATAAAGGTGTAAAAAAAATATATATATATATATTTTTAAATATCGATTTCCGATTGTTATGAAAACTTGAAATCGGCCGTAATTAAATCGGCCATTCCGAGTGAAAAAGTGAAAATGTCAGTCAGAACCTGTACCAGAACAACGCAGGTCCCCAAAACAGGGGAATTTACATCTAATTAACGCACTCAGCAATTTCCCAGATCAAGGTTAAGTCAGCATGGGCAGATAAGGTGACCACAGATCTTGAAACATTTTTAACGTCAAAACTAACATTTGGGTGACAGTGCAAGACTGACCGTAGATCCAAAAAAAAGCTTACGAAGCACATACAAATTATGCAAGACAAAAATCTGGAGAGAATTCCGATTGGCATTCCCAGTAGTCCTCTGTGTGTGAGAAGATAATCAAATCCTACGTGGGGTTTGTGCCTTGGTGAGAGCAGCTGGAAGTAATGGAGGCCAATTATGAACCAAGCCTAGAGTGAGCGAAGAAATAAGTCTTCTGGAATCACAAAATAATCTAATCCTGGAGTGCTTGGTCATCATGAATATGCAGCTGGCAGGGGGAAAGAACAGTGGGGCTTAATCGAGCTGTCATCAATATTCCAAGATGGCTACAGATCTGACGGAAATCCCAGGCAGAACTGATTTCACCTGGGACACTGAGTGCCATCGAGATCTACTTAATGAGAGACAGTCAGTCGTTATCGCTTCTGGGACACTACATTCTAGACTGAAGTCAAACAATGCCAAACACTTCAAAAACTGGAACATATTTCAAGACTGTGCTCCTACTCTTCTGACAGGAAACAGAATGTACAGATTTGCCCCTAAGGGGATTTTTATTAGTCTGTGGTGCTGCAGTTGTTCTTGACACTCGTGTGTCGAGCAGGTACATCTTATATAACCGTAATGCCCTTGAGTCAAGCCCAGGCAAGGCATGTATGAGGTGGGGACCAGCTTCATTGTGTAAGATAGAACCCCCCCAAAAATCCCAGGAAAGCCACTACACAACACATTAATTGCACTATAACTGTGACAAATGGTGCCCACAAACTGTTCGGGCCTACATAAAGCTGTTCCAACAGCAGAGCTTTCTTTCCAGCACAATGGGATGAATCCTTACCACCGCTACACCTAGCTATTTGGCAGCGAAAAAGCCTTGTCTGGCAGAGCCTTGTCTGGCAGCGAAAAAGTTAATTCAGCCTCATTTACTGCTTTTGAAAAAAACATAGCTGACAGGGCTGACTTGCTTAAACAAATGTGGTTTCTACAGAAAATTGAAATGTACATAGTACATACTATGGCATAAGATGAGTGGATAAGAGGCAATCAGTAATTTCGATTAAGACATTAATGAGTGAGCTAAGATGGATGTAGTCAATATAACTATTTGTTCAGCACTTTTGTACTGTATAACAACAGAATTCAGAACATGGGCTGTTCTTACAGTATTATCCCTGTACACAAAGTCAGAACCGTACGATAAATAAAGGGGGCATATAAGCAGACAATGAAAGCTCTTACAATATTCAATGATTACATTTCTCTAAAACAGGTTATAAGCTACATGTGCACCACCAAGTCAGAACAGTAGGCTAAGTTATGAGGGGAAAGGGACAAAATTATTATGGTGAGACACATGGGCTACTAACAGCTTACTACACAACACATACCTATTACTTTCTTAGCAACAATATTACATAATTTATGCAGCAGCATACAATACATGTTTGGACTCCCCTTGTTGTGCTGTAATCACTTTAACAGGAAGGTGGAAGGAGGTCCATATTGTGGGCAAATTTTGTCATCAAACTTTGTCAAAGTCTGGCATTCTCTGGATTTACGGTGCTTTCAAGAGAACTGAAAACTCAGAAAAAAACAAAGTTGAATCATGACGTCAGTGATCTTCAGGTCAGAGCTCTAGAAAGAGGCCAGAGTTCACGACATGGAATTCCGAGTTGGATGACAATTCAAAACATATTTTCCAAGCCGGAGCTAGATTTTTTCCCCGAGTTCCCAGTTGTCTTGATCTCACTTGAAGTCTGAGAATTCCCAGTTGTTTTGAACGTGGCAGAAGTCATGCTGGTTTGACAGAATGGCCAATGTATTCAACCTCTTCTGGCCCATGGTGTTGCATGTGAATGTTTATCCTTTTTAAGTTTGGAAAAGAGACCCTTAAAATCAGACTTGGACCACACACCCTCTCTACTGAATAGCAGGCTAGTGATTGCTTTGCAACACTTGCAGTTAGCCACTGATTCCTTCCAAACCACTCGATTTCCAACTTGTTGTGTAATGTTTATGTCCAATGGCCGATGAAGACCGATACGTTTCATCGAGAATTTCTCTTCATATGACAAGGGTTGAAAAGGATTTGCCATAAGATTGTCGACTTGACTCATGATGATAACTGCTTGTCTAGCTTGCAAACTAAGATTTTGAAAGTATGATGTTGACATGATCAGTCCAATTAAAGCTACAGTAGATATATGATTTGACATCATTTTATCTGTGGCCAATGACCTTGAGCCTTCTTGGGATGTGCACTTCTAACGTAAATCTAAGGCAACACCCAAGGGTCTTGAATTTTCAAGCTATTCCCGTAGATTTTGTGGTGATGTTTGAGGACCCATGCCAAATCCTTTCAGTCTCCTGAGGGGGAATAGGTTTTGTTATGCCCTCTTCACGACTGTCTTGGTGTGCTTGGACCATGTTAGTTTGTTGGTGATGTGGATACCAAGGAACTTGAAGCTCTCAACCTGCTCCACTGCAGCCCCGATGAGAATGGGGGTGTGCTCGGTCCTCTTCTTCCTGTAGTCCACAATCATCTCCTTCGTCTTGATAACGTTGAGGGAGAGGTTGTTGTCCTGGTACCACACGGCCAGGTCTCTGACCTCCTCCCTATAAGCTGTCTCGTTGTTGTCGGTGATCTGGCCTACCACTGTTGTGTCATCTGCAAACTTAATGATGGTGTTGGAGTCATGCCTGGCCGTGCAGTCATGAGTGAACAGGAAGTACAGGAGGAAACTGAGCACGCACCCCTGAGGGGCCCCTGTGTTGAGGATCAGCGAGGCGGATGGGTTGCACCTGGGGGCGGCCCGTCAGGAAGTCCAGGATCCAGTTGCAGAGGGAGGTGTTTAGTCCCAGGGTCCTTAGCTTATTGATGAGCTTTGAGGGCACTATGGTGTTGAACGCTGAGCTGTAGTCAATGAATAGCATTCTCACATAGGTGTTTCTTTTGTCCAGGTGGGAAAGGGCAGTGTGGAGTGCAATAGAGATTGTATTATCTGTGGATCTGTTGGGGTGGCATGCAAATTGGAGTGGGTCTAGGATTTCTGGGATAATGGTGTTGATGTGAGCCATGACCAGCCTTTCAAAGCACTTCATGGCTACGGACGTGAGTGTTACGGGTCGGTAGTCATTTAGGCAGGTTACCTTGGAGTTCTTGGGCACAGGCACTATGGTGGTCTGCTTAAAACATGTTGGTATTACAGACTCTGACAGGGAGAGGTTGAAATTGTCAGTGAAGACACTTGCCAGTTGGTCAGCGCATGCTCGCAGTACACGTCCTGGTAATCCATCTGGCCCTGCGGCCTTGTGAATGTTGACCTGTTTAAAGGTCTGCGTGGAGCGTGATCACACAGTCGTCTGGAACAGCTGGTGCTCTCATGCATGTTTCAGTGTTATTTGCCTCGTAGCAATGATAGAAGTAGTTTAACTCGTCTGGTAGGCTCGTGTCACTGGGCAGCTCTCGGCTGTGCTTCCCTTTGTAGTCTGTAATAGTTTGCAAGCCCTGCCAAATCCGACGAGCGTCAGAGCCGGTGTATTCGATCTTAGTCCTGTATTGGCGCTTTGCCTGTTTGATGGTTCGTCGGAGTGCATAGCGGAATTTCTTATAAGCTTCCGGGTTAGAGTCCCGCTCCTTGAAAGCAGCAGCTCTAGCCTTTAGCTCAGTGCAGATGTTGCCTGTAATCCATGGCTTCTGGTTGGGGTATGCACGTACGGTCACTGTGGGGACAACGTCATCGATGCACTTATTGATGAAGCCAATGATTGATGTGGTGTACTCCTCAATGCCATCAAAGTCACTGGTGCTTCCTGTTTTGATTTTTACTTGTAAGTAGGAATCAGGAGGATGAAATTATGGTCAGATTTGCCAAATGGAGGGCAAGGGAGAGCTTTGTATGCGTCTCTGTGTGTGGAGTAAAGGTTGTCCAGATTTTTTTTCTCCCTCTGGTTGCACATTTAACATGCTGATAGAAATTTGGTAAAACGGATTTAGGTTTCCCTGCATTAAAGTCCCCGGCTACTAGTTGAAGTGTACCTATGACTAAAATTACAGGCCTCTCTCATCTTTTTAAGTGGGAGAACTTGCACAATTGGTGGCTGACTAAATACTTTTTTGCCCCACTGTATGTTGATAGTGTCGTCGTTCAGCCACGACTCCGTGAAGCACAAGATATTACAGTTTTGAATGTCCTGTTGGTAGTTTACTCTTGCGCGGAGGTAATTAATTTTATTCTCCAAAGATTGCACGTTTGCTAGTAGAATGGAAGGAAGTGGGGGTTTATTCGATCGCCTACAAATTCTCAGAAGGCAGCCCGCCCTCTGGCCCCTTTTTCTCTGCCTCCTATTCACGCAAATCACGGGGATCTGGGCTTGTTCCCGTGAAAGCAGTATATCGTTCGCGTAGGGCTCGTCAGACTCGTTAAAGGAAAAAAAGGATTCTGCCAGTCCGTGGTGAGTAATCACAGTCCTGATATCCAGAAGTTATTTTCGGTCATAAGAGACGGTAGCGGCAACATTTTAAAAATACGTTACAAACAACGCAAATAAACAAACAAAAAACACAATCGGTTGGGGACACGTAAAACGTCTGCCTTCTTCTCCGGCACCATTTTCACTAAGAAATGGGAAAAGTTCTTAAAAACAATGTTGTAACAAGCAGAGCAACAGGCAGAGGTGACCATTCTTTTCAAAAGTTTGATAAAAAGCCCAAAAATTTACTCTTTAAGGCTTACTTGGTCTCAGTATGGCTGGGCATGTCTGAATATGGCAATTGTATTGGCAAAGAAGGACCAAAGTGGGATAGGCCTCGCAGTAAAATAAATGCAGAAACAGCTGGAAACTCTCACCACATTATTCCACATAGCAGAGGAAACACTGAACCAATCAGACTAGTAATCAAAGTTTTCCTCCATTCTGGTCCACATCCCAAAGGGAAATGGAGACAGGTTTTGCCAGGAGGTAAAACATTAATGAAAGCTGTTGAGAGTGGGGTGGAGACGCAATACAACAATAACTAACACACACTGTAAACACACCATCTCTGTGGTTTACTCACTAACAGCAAGGCATTGGAAGATGTGTTTATATCTGTAGTGTGGTGTAGGCCAAGTCTGCAAAATGACAAACTTTCTCACTTAAGTCAAATTACTAAGTAAATGGGCATACAGTTGCTATTTAAAGTCTACACAAACTTTGCAGTCTTCACATTTTGCTGCCTTAAAATTTAATCTAAAAAAGGGATTACATTTGATTTTTTTCCCTATAGATCGACACAACCTACTTCACATTTTCAAAGTAAAATAAAAATTATAGAACATTTTCCAAATTACTAATAAATACAAAATGAGGATGCCTTGATTGAGTGTCTTTACACCCCAGAATAAACCCTTTAACTGGCACACCAAGAAAAAAAATATCTGACAAATATTTTTTCTGTAAAGTGTGTATTTAGCCTCAGTATAGGTCATAAATGAAGACTTTTTGTTTGCATGACTTAAACTTTGATAAATAATGCATGTCAAACATCTCAACCAGCCGGCTGAGTTGCCCAATTAGAGTAAACAAAATGTTGTATTGGAATTTGCATTAAATCATCTCAAATATGACACATTAATTTACAGTATGTCTGCTTCATGTAGGCCTAGTAAATGAGGACAGACTTCAAATAATAAAATGATACATTTCTGTCAAAATATAAATATTAGAAAGCATGTAAATGAATGTGTTTACATTTTATATGCTTAGAATACCAATAAAATGACATGTACTGAACGATATTGTGAAACATATTGAAGATAAGATAATGATATGGATTTGAAAGGTTTTTTGTATTTGCACAAACAAAATCTAAGTACAATATTTCTCCATTATCACTAGATTTGACTCAAAGCTGCAATATGTACGTTTTTGAGCGACCCGACCAAATTCACATATAAATATAATTTATAGATCTGTCATTCTCATTGAAAGCAAGTCTAAGACACTGTACATCTGTTCTATGTGCCTAATTTCTATGCTTCCTCTTCTTATGTTTAGTTTTTTAAGCCTTTTACTTCTGGTTTTATACACCAGCTTCAAGTTGCTGAAAAAACGATATTTTTGGTTATGGAAAATATATTTTACAGTGGTTTAGAAGGTACAATGATTCCCTACTCTATATTTACTTGTTTTGTCACAAACTAAAATTAGGCGAACTTAGAATTTTTGCAACCAGGAAATGGTGGAGCAATTTCTGCATAGTGCACCTTTAATAGCATTCATTTAACGGGCAACTCAACCACCCAGGAGAGCATATTTTTCAAAAGTTCCTTAATTGTAAAACAACATTAAGTAATTTAATCAATCTTAAATTATGTAATTTAATTTAATCAATCTTAAACATTTTACAACGTATTTTCCCATTTTATACACAATTAGTACAAAAAACATGTGGTAAATTAGGTTAAGTTTTTCTCATGTTCACTTACTGGTTTTGAACGATCTTTGAATGTGGGAGTCCAATAATGAAAACCACATGATCATTTTACCAAATGGCATTATTTTTTATTTTACCTTTATTTAACTAGGAAAGTCTGTTAAGAACAAATTCTTATTTTCAATCACGGCCTAGGAACAGTGGGTTAACTGCCTTGTTCAGGGGGAGAATGACAGATTTTTACCTTGTCAGCTCGGGGATTCGATCTTGCAACCTTTCGGTTACTAATCCAACGCTAGTTCCACTAGGCTACCTAATATATATATATATATAATAATGTATAATGTAATTAAAAAATGTAAAAAGAGCTGCCTGCTAAATACTTGGTGGCAGCACCTTTGGCAGCCATTACAGACAGCTGTGAATCATTTTGAATACGATTCTACCAACCTTTACTCTCGTAGGGCAACATTTGTTTTAGTAAACATTGCTCAAGCTCAGTACATTTGTTTGGGAATCATTCATGAACAGCAATATTCAAACATTCTCTTCAGTAGTTTTTTAAGCAGATTGAAGTCAGGGCTGAGACTGGACCATTCAGGAACACTATGAGAATACTGTTGGCAGGAATGAATTGCTGTTGGCAAATATTGAGTGCCTATTACTGTACAATTAGGATACTTATTAATATGAAGAAGAAAAAAAATCCCAATGTAGGGCATGCCATTTGAGAGCTTTAAATATACATAGTGTATGTTCCAAAGGTACTCTGTATGCACAACACATGGTGAAACTATGAACCCATATTAACGTCGACATATAAAACGCTCGTGCAGGGTTTTCGACTCACCTGGTTTCAAGTTGCTCTGAAAATAGAGTATAACCATTATAAAACACCCCAAGCACATCGCAAGAACCATCCGATTAACTTTGGGTTTTCTCATCCTGAATCTTAAGGAACGACAAATCCGACCCAAATCCGTTTGTAATTCATGCGAAAAAATGACCGTCCCACGCTCAAGTAATGTTAGGGATTTGGACATTTGAGAACATTGCCCGGGTACATATAGAACAGCCTCTTCTTCAAGTAAAATTGCTGGTTGTTACTTGTGCAATTCGTCATTTTGATGTACATCCACGCATGTTCTGCGCCGTTGAAAAGTTGCAACAAAAGAAGCGACACTTTACGGTATGTGAAGCCAGCAAATAATTAGTTGCAGACACAACTGGCCAGGGGAAAAACATACATGTATTTTATGATGAAGGGTTTTATATGCCCGTTGAAGCTTCTTTCCAAACGTTTGCTTTTTTTGTTAACTCTTTACTTTCCAGAAACATGGCTGGCACGTGGCATGGGTGAATCATATGTTATACTGAACAAAAATATAGCAACATGAGCAGAAATAAAAACTCCAGACAGAGGAGTGTCTCTGTCTGTAATAAAGCCATTTTGTGGGGAAAAATTAATTCTGATTGGCTGGACCCCTGCCCAGTCATGTGAAATCCATAGATTAGGGCCTAATGCGTTTATTTAAATTGACTGATTTCCTTAACTCAGTAAAATCTTTGAAATTGTTACATGTTGCGTTTATATTTTTGTTCAATATACTTACACCCACAAAAGTTTAGTTGGTGAAATTGGGAAAGAAATATGATGCATATTCAGTGAACCAATGCAAATTAATTCCTAGTATAAAATGAATGACTACAGTGATATTTGAATAGGCCTGGGTTTATTTTTTCTGCAGCTAGATGTTAATGATCTAGCACCTATTTCACGCAAGCTACATAAGCAAGTAGGGTAATTACAGTGTAGACATTGTTACATATACCCAGGTAACAATCAGTTCTGGGCAATACACCACCGTTCACTACTACAGTGATATTTCAAATAACATTTTATGTCACATGCGCCGAATACAACACGTAAGGTGTTGTAAGGTGTGTAACCTTACAGTGAAATGCTTACTTACAAGCCAAGAAAGTATTTACTAAATAAACTGAAGTAAAAAAAATTAAATAACAAATAATTATAGAGCAACAATAAAATAACAGTAACGAGGCTATATACAGGGGGTACCGGTACAGAGTCAATGTGCGGGGGCACCGGTTAGTCGAGGTAATATACATACGTAGTAGAGGTAAGAGTGACTATGCATAGATAATAATCAGAGAGTAGCAGCAGCAGGGGGGGAGGTCAATGCAAATAGTTCAGGTAGCCATTTGATTAGCTGTTCAGGAATCTTATGGCTTGGGGGTAGAATCTGTTAAGAAGCCTTTTGGACCTAGACTTGGCGCTCCGGTACCGCTTGCCGTGCAGTAGCAGAGAGAACAGTCTATGACTAGGGTGGCTGGAGTCTTTGGCATTTTTAGGGCTTTCCTCTTCTACCACTGGTATAGAGGTCCTGGCACCAGTGATGTAATGGGCCGTACGCACTAACCTCTGTAGTGCCTTGCGGTCGGAGGCTGAGCAGTTGCCATACCAGGCGGGGATGCAACCAGTCAGGATGCTCTCAATGGTTCAGCTGTAGAACCTTTTGAAGATCTGAGGACCCATGCCAAATCTTTTCAGTCTCCTGAGGGGGAATAGGTTTTGTCGTGCCATCTTCACGACTGTCTTGGTGTGTTTGGACCATGATAGTTTGTTGGTGATGTGGACACCAAGAAACTTAAAGTTCTCAACCTGCTCCACTACAGCCCCGTCAATGAGAATGAGGCCGTGCTCGGCCCTCCTTTTCCTGTGGTCCACAATCATCTCCTTTGTCTTGATCACGTTGAGGGAGAGGTTGTTATCCTGGCACCACCCGGCCAGGTCTCTGACCTCCTCCCTATAGGCTGTCTCATCGTTGTCGGTGATCAGGCCTACCACTGTTGTGTCATCTTCAAACTTAATGACGGTGTTGGAGTCATGCTTGGCCATGCAGTGAACAGGGAGTACAGGATGGGACTGAGCACGCACACCTGAGGGGCCCCCGTTTGGAGGATCAGCGTGGCAGATGTGTTGTTACCTACCCTTACCACCTGGGGGCGGCCTGTCAGGAAGTCCAGGATCCAGTTGCAGAGGAAGGTGTTTAGTCCCAGGGTCCTTAGCTTAGTGATGAGCTTTGAGGGCACTATGGTGTTGAACCGTGAGCTGTAGTCAATGAATAGCCTTCTTTTGTCCAGGTAGGGAAAGGGACAGTGTGGAGTGCAATAGAGATTGTGTCATCTGTGGATCTGTTGGGGCGGTATGCAAATTGGAGTGGGTCTAGGGTTTCTGTTATAATGGTCTTGATCTGAGCCATGACCAGCCTTTCAATATGTATAGGCCTTTTAGAAATGAATCAGTGTTTGGCATGGGTTTATTTTTCTGCAGCTATCTCTAGTGGCTGACTAAACATCAGTAATAAAGGAAGATAATGATGTAGCACTTATTACATGTAAGCTACATAAGCAAGTATAATGTAATTACAGTGTAGACATGGTTATTAGCATACTTACATCTCACATACCTGCAGCATGTGTATATATATATAACCCTCTTACCAATGGCGTGGATATACAGTATATCACAAAAGTGAGTACACCCCTCACATTTTTTTTTAAAATATTTGAGTATATCTTTTCATGTGACAACACTGAAGAAATGACACTTTGCTACAATGTAAAGTAGTGAGTGTACAGCTTGTATAACAGTGTACATTTGCTGTCCCCTCAAAATAACTCAACACACAGCCATTAATGTCTAAACCGCTGGCAACAAAAGTGAGTACACCCCTAAGTGAAAATGTCCAAATTGGGTCCAAAGTGTCAATATTTTGTGTGGCCACCATCATTTTCCAGCACTGCCTTTAACACTCTTGGGCATGGAGTTCACCAGAGCTTCACAGGTTGCCACTGGAGTCCTCTTCCACTCCTCCATGACAACATCACGGAGCTGGTGGATGTTAGAGACCTTGCACTCCTCCACCTTCCGTTTGAGGATGCCCCACAGATGCTCAATAGGGTTTAGGTCTGGAGACATGCTTGGCCAGTCCATCACCTTTACCCTCAGCTTCTTTKGCAAMGCAGTGGTCGTCTTGGAGGTGTGTTTGGGYTCGTTATCATGTTGGAATACTGCCCTGCGGCCCAGTCTCCGAAGGGAGGGGATCGTGCTCTGCTTCAGTATGTCACAGTACATGTTGGCATTCATGGTTCCCTCAATGAACTGTAGTTCCCCAGTGCCGGCAGCACTCATGCAGCCCCAGACCATGACACTCCCACCACCATGCTTGACTGTAGGCAAGACACACTTGTCTTTGTACTCCTCACCTGGTTGCCGCCACACACGCTTGACACCATCTGAACCAAATAAGTTTATCTTGGTCTCATCAGACCACAGGACATGGTTCCAGTAATCCATGTCCTTAGTCTGCTTGTCTTCAGCAAACTGTTTGCGGGCTTTCTTGTGCATCATCTTTAGAAGAGGCTTCCTTCTGGGACGACAGCCATGCAGACCAATTTGATGCAGTGTACGGCGTATGGTCTGAGCACTGACAGGCTGACCCCCCACCCATTCAACCTCTGCAGCAATGCTGGCAGCACTCATACGTCTATTTCCCAAAGACAACCTCTGGATATGACGCTGAGCACGTGCACTCAACTTCTTTGGTCGACCATGGCGAGGCCTGTTCTGAGTGGAACCTGTCCAGTTAAACCGCTGTATGGTCTTGGCCACCGTGCTGCAGCTCAGTTTCAGGGTCTTGGCAATCTTCTTATAGCCCAGGCCATCTTTATGTAGAGCAACAATTCTTTTTTTCAGATCCTCATAGAGTTCTTTGCCATGAGGTGCCATGTTGAACTTCCAGTGACCAGTCAGTATGAGGGAGTGTGAGAGCGATGAAACCAAATTTAACACACCTGCTCCCCATTCACACCTGAGACCTTGTAACACTAACGAGTCACATGACACCGGGGAGGGAAAATGGCTAATTGGGCKCAATTTGGACAWTTTCACTTAGGGGTGTACTCACTTTTGTTGCCAGCGGTTTAGASATCAATGGCTGTATGTTGAGTTATTTTGAGGGYACAGCAAATTTACACTGTTATACAAGCTGTACACTCACTACTTTACATTGTAGCAAAGTGTCATTTCTTCAGTGTTGTCACATGAAAAGATATACTCAAATATTTACAAAAATGTGAGGGGTGTACTCACTTTTGTGATATACTGTATATACAACCATCTAGCTGTAGTTACAGCATACTAGTCAATGTACATATATTAGGGAGACACATTACATGGACATGTGGCTGTTAGACAGACTGAATCATTTGTGTTTGCTGATCAAATGACCATCCAGACATTTGGTATGTTCGCTTCCCCCTGGGTCTCAGGGCAGAAGGTCCTGAAAGGAGCCAGTGTGGGTTAGGAACCAAGTGAGTGATCAAACAACCACTTTTTTCCACTTACTCTGAAAGTAGTCTATGGCCCAGGAGAGAAAGCTGCGACCGAAAAATAACCCACCAGTACGTCTGGCTCAGTTGGTAGAGCATGGCGCTTGCAACGCCAGGGTTGTGGGTTCATTCCCCACGGGGGGACCAGGATGAATATGTATGAACTTTCCAATTTGTAAGTCGCTCTGGACAAGAGCGTCTGCTAAATGACTTAAATGTAAATGTAAATTTGGGAAAACACTGCTGTGAGGAACTTAAGGGAAAGTGTAATTGTAATGGGAGAGATTATTAAATACAAGGTTACATTTCTTAACCAATAAACATGGTTGGTGGGAGGACAGAGTAATAAAGCCATGATAGATTCTCAAAAAACTGTAAACAAGGCCTTTAGGAAAGGTGTTGAAATGTTCTTGCTCCACAATCAATAATCCATTTGGCTATTTAAAACAAAACAAGACTTATGAAATAAAAGCAAAACCACACCATACTGTACATTATGTGCTTTAAAAAGTAATGCGCTTGTTCATTTGGACTACCCTTCGTGTAGCTTTCCCTCCAAGAGTTTCAATGATTTGACTGTTATAGACACTAAACATCACATAGTTGGAGCATACAAACGTTTCTAACATATCTTTACCTTTGCCCTGCCTCCAAAGTCGACCTGTTACATAACACAAGAGAGACAAAAAAAATGATAAGCGTCTTCGATATTTGCCATTTTTGTTCTTGGGAATGTAAATCTCTAACATTGTTTTGGTTATTGGCATGATAGACTAGCAAGCCAGGGCAGTGTCTGCATTCCACCATAATACTTATTGTCAGTGCTTCATTCTGCTGTGTCAGACCACATCTGTCAGAGAACTGGAAGCGGCGGGAGAGCAGGGATGAGGAGAAAAGACAACTGCAAACCAGTTTCAAATACACAGAGAAAGAAATACGTCAATCATTAATACTGTTTTTGCCATCTTTACTGCAGAGCAAGCAGTATTTTAGTAATCATCTCAAAGTCAGCTACAACATCCCTTTTAGAGATGATTTGGGCATGAAATATGAAGTTTGCTAATTGGGGGACATTGACTAGTACTGGCCTTTGGTTACAAAATTGTCATTTTAGCAGTTGGTGGCAGTGGCTAGTTTAACTAAACCAAAGCATGGATTGCACTCTCTCTTTGTCCATAGACATTTCACATATGGCCCAATCATCCCTTTAACCCTGCAAGCTTGTATTTGAAAACGAAGGCCATGATGGTAAGGTGTAACTGTCACTCAAATTACAAGAAGGACAGCATCTGCTGTGGCAATAGTAGGGCAAAGGAGAAAGTGACACACACATACACACACAGAGAGAGAGAGAGACCCAGAGAGAGATCGCGCTCCCTGGCATGGTCTCTCGCTCTGTGCTTGACACAGATCTGAGGCTGAGCACCCTTGTGATATTGTCGGGGCGTAAGAGCTCACTCACTCCCCTCCCTTCTTCCCTCCCCACCTCGTCCTCCATCAAGCCATCCCTCCTCCTCCTCTAAAAAATTACACTCTGTCCCAGGATTCATTGCAAACACATTTTTGTCCAGATGAGGTGAAGGGTCCATTTGTTTATGGGTAACATGTTCCCAGACAGTACAACAAACTGAGTGAATGGCTCCACATAAAATGGGTAAATAAAAACAAACTCAGTAGGATTGTAAATATGGGGATGGTTTGGTCTCTATGCAAAGAATTGTTCAGCTCTTCGTGGACACCAGGGACTAGTGAAACTGTACTGTCCCCTACTGGACAACAATGATAAAACGGTGAAACATTGAGATGACAGAAAACGAGAGGAGAAACAATGATTCTTCTTGTTCATACTCCAAGTTTGTAACTGAAATTGTTACTCATTTTACATCTGTACTTATTTGCTATTAGTCATCTAACGCTCACATAGAATGGTCGGTAGAATGGTCACACTTTAAAGCTGTAATGTGCAACTTTTTGTGCCACCCAACCAAATTACATTAGAAACTGGAATTATAGATCTGTCACTCTCATTGAATGCAAGTCTAAAGAAATCAGTAGATCTGCACTATTTCTATGATTCCCAGCTTTGTGCACCAGCTTCAAACAACTGAAAATATTTTTGGTTACTGAAAAGACATTTCACAGCGGTTTGCACAATGATTCTCTACACATTGCTTGTTTTGTCACAAACTGAAATTAGGCAAACTATTAGAATTTGATCAACTGGGAAATGGCAGAGCGATTTATGAATATTGCTCTTTAAAACTAGCATATAAATGCATCTCATAAAGACTCAAGGAAGCCTTCGTAAGATCTTTATTAGGCCTATATAAAATGCATCACTCTATATAGAACCTTGACTTTTCATGAGCAAGTTTGATCATTCAAAGCACCAGCAGAGGACGCTTGAGTCCATACACTGCACCCTGTCATTGTTCGAACCATAGAGAGAATCATAGGAAGAGGTACATTATGCAGAAATAAGAAATGATCACTCCACTCATACTAGATATAAACTCAGCAAAAAAAGAAATGTCCTCTCGCCATCTTGTGTTTATTGTGTTTATTTTCAGCAAACTTAACATGTGTAAATATGTGTATGAACATAACAAGAATCAACAACTGAAAAAGTTCCACAGACATGTGACTAACAGAAATGGAATAATGTGTCCCTGAACAAAGGGGGTGTCAAAATCAAAAGTCTCCTCCTCATGGACAGCACCAGATTTGCCAGTTCTTGCTGTGAGATGTTGCCCCACTCATCCACCAAGGCATCTGCAAGTTCCCAGACATTTCTAGTGGGAATGGCCCTAGCCCTCACCCGCCGATCCAACATGTCCCAGATGTGCTCAATGGGATTGAGATCCGGGCTCTTTGCTGGCCATGGCAGAACACTGACATTCCTGTCTTGCAGGAAATCACGCACAGAACTAGCAGTATGGCTGGTGGCATTGTCATGCTGGAGGGTCATGTCCGGATGAGCCTGCAGGAAGGGTACCACATGAGGGAGGAGGATGTCTTCCCTGTAACTCACAGCGTTGAGATTGCCTGCAATGACAACAAGCTCAGTCCGATGATGCTGTGACACACTGCCCCAGACCATGACGGACCCTCCACCTCCAAACCGCTCCCGCTCCAGAGGCCTCTGTGTAACGCTCATTCCTTCGACGATAAACGCGAATCCGACCATCACACCTGGTGAGACAAAACCGTGACTCGTCAGTGAAGAGCACTTTTTGCCAGTCCTGTCTGGTCCAGCGACGGTGGGTTTGTGCCCATAGACAACGTTGTTGCCGGTGATATCTGGTGAGGACCTGCCTTACAACAGGCCTACAAGCCCTCAGTCCAGCCTTTCTCAGCCTATTGCGGACAGTGTGAGCACTGATGGAGGGATTGTGCGTTCCTGGTGTAACTCGGGCAGTTGTTGCCATGCTGCACCTATCCCGCAGGTGTGATGCTCAGACGTACCGATCCTGTGCAGGTGTTGTTTCACGTGGTCTGCCACTGCGAGGACGATCAGCTGTCCATCCTGTCTCCCTGTAGCGCTGTCTTAGGCGTCTCACAGTACGGACATTGCAATTTATTGCCCTGGCCACATCTGCAGTCCTCATGCCTCCTTGCTGCATGCCTAAGGCATGTTCACACAGATGAGCAGGGACCCTGGGCATCTTTCTTTTGGTGTTTTTCAGAGTCAGTAGAAAGGCCTCTTTACTGTCCTAAGTTTTCATAACTGTGACCTTAATTGCCTACCGTTTGTAAGCTGTTAGTGTCTTAACGACTGTTACACAGGTGCATGTTCATTAATTGTTTATGGTTAATTGAACAAGCATGGGAAACAGTGTTTAAACCCTTTACAATGCAGATCTGTGAAGTTATTTGTATTTTTACGAATTATTTTGAAAGACAGGGTCCTGAAAAAGGGACGTTTCTTTTTTTGCCGAGTTTAGTTCCTGAGTCACTGATGCAGGATGAGTCGTGACAGCTCAAGGAAGTCTTAAAAACATTTAGTTCTACTTGTAATAAACCAAACGGCATTACCTGTTCAGTTTTCAATGCAAAGTACTAAGCATACTGTATATGTCCATTGAATGTAATCAAGTTAATGACTGCTGATTGTTTGAGTCTAAGATTAACAAAATGCCACATAAAACCTGTACTAATAGTCCAACATGTTTCAACACAAGACTCCATTACAACAGAGGTGGTTAGGGTCATTATTTGCAGTGAGGCAGGAATAACATGACTTGTCATTGTGAGTCACAGAAGTTGTCGGCTGTTTTCTGGTAACAATCACAGAGCACGCAAAGTTCGAGGTCACTTTATCTAGCCCGCCTTAGGTACATTTCCTTCTGTACCATAAAGGTATGGGAGAAAATCGATAGGAGACCAAATGTTAAGTGGTTTTTGGGTCTTTGTACAGTATGTTTGCAATCCTTGACAACTTCATTCTCAGTGAGAGGAACAGGCCTTGTTCTTTATAAATATGGGCCCTGATCTCAAAAAGATAGAACAGGACTAGAAATGTTTACTTACAAATTTATTCAACCCCTTTGGACTATTCTGGTATGTTGCCACAGATTTCTAGTAACTGACATGAATTACTCTATCACCTTAAATAAACTCTGGGAACAGGTTGATTAACACAGGGATGGAGCTCAGTGTTTGTTTGAAAAGCTCTCAATGATAAACAGACAAAATAATTGAATCATATCTCCGGTAGATTGCTTTTCAATTCAACTGAGGGACTATAAAGTTAATTAAAATTCAAAGACCAGAGTTGTCATGGCAGCATGTGCAGGTGACACCGTTTACACACCCAAAGCGAAAGACAGAACCACTAAACCCAACAAAAGCTTCACACCAGTCCAGGCTCTTTTGATCATGACCGCCACTAACTGGATGAATAGACCATAGCAATTGATACACAAATCTGAACGGAAATACCCCATTATACATTTTTCAAAACGTCCTTGTCTGATATATAGGGAAATGAATGGGAGCCCACTTCAACGTGGTTTGATCGACTGTACCGATGTGGACGACGAATGAAGAGGATTAAAATAATCTCATCACTATGAAAACAGCACACCCACCTTGTACTGAAAAACAGTTCTCAGCAAACAGAATATTGGTTTTCCTAAAATTGTACCTCAGTTCAAATGTTTCAATATAATATTTCTGAAATGTACAAGTTCAAGAATACAGGTTGAAGAACAATTGGGACAATATACACATTTCCCCCTCCCAATACACCTACTTATGGTTTATGATATGCAAGTAATGAAGTGCTGATATAGTCTAGTCACAGATCTGTTTGTGCCAAACTGATCGAGTGTAAGCCACATTGCTGGTCCTTTCCAGTAAGGAGGAAACGCCATAGCACACTGATAAGACTTTTTAACACACCCGATTCCCGGTTACAAACTCTGATCTTATCTCAGGAAATGAAGAGTCAGGTTGCTAAGGAACGCCCAAACACCCAATATTTCCTTAGGTACTTTCCTGTAAACCAGACATGCTCTTCTCGCATGCACAAGATTACCCCATCAACCACTAGGCAACCCACTAGGCAACCACACGGAACAGGTCGTTTCATGATAGAAGCAAAAATAAAAGTAACATCTTAAATTTCACTGACACAAACAAAAGAGTCAAGACGATAGTTTGCATGTTGACATTGTCTTTCAAGACTTTAATAAAAGTAATCTACAAAAACGGTGATACCAGTGAAGCAGTCATTTATACATTTTGACCGGTGTCACTGCTCAACAGTAGGCAGAAAATAACTCTTAAATACTGTCCTCTACCAGATTGGATACATTTTACATACACAACACAGAGGCAAACAAAACAGCAAGATCAAACTGATACAATAGAAGCATTTATTTAATTATCCACTGGAAACTTTTAAAGTGTGTGTGCGTGTGTGTCAAATATATAAAATAAATCACTACAATTCATGTTTTATGTATTCAGTTATTGGAATTACTAACAGTGTTTTCTGAAGCAGGACAGAGATTTGAATGATGGTTCAGAGGCTCTTTCTTTTGACTTCTCCTACATGCACCTTTCTGGTTAACACTTTGGTAGAAGTTGGAACTGGGAGTCGTCTTTAAATCTAAAGTCGACGATCCCGATGTGGAGAAACGGCAAGTTCGACACCATGAGAAATACTGATATTTAAAAATATATATTTTTTAAACATCCATTGCCCCACATTAAACTTGATTTTAATTTTCCATTTCTGAGATATCGGACAATATACACTTCTGATGAGAAATAATGCCTGGAATGTTGATGGCTTGTCAGAGAAGAGACGTGATGACAAAAGAAAAGAAACATATCTTAGGACATAATAGTTAACTTCCACCGAGTAAAAATGACCAGGCGTTTCCACCACACTGGATCAGAGAATTATTGTATCCATTCAGTCAAACCCTGGATGTGTGCCAGCTGTTGTTAACATACTACAGGAGTCATTATACGCAAGTGTGTAGATGTGTGTATATATGTAGATGTGTGTATAAATGTAGCTGTGTGTGTGTGTGTGTATGTATGTATATATATATATGTGTGTGTGTGTGGGTGTTTAAGTTTGGACAAAGGGTTCGGTTCACCCCTGGTGTCTTTGTACAGAGGGACATCAGTTCTAGCCCACCACAGTGATTGGGTTAAGGGCCAGCACGTCAAACAGCACTCACCCATCCCTAGAGAGGGGTGGTGCGCCTCTGAGGAAGACACACACAGGGTGCATTGTGAAAGCAGCAGAGTAACCCCGCTATCTAGCAGGCTGTCCCATAGATAGTTAATCACCTCATTATGTTGTCTTTTATGTCCACGCTACAGGCCCCCTCAGAGCATTTATTGGCTCAATCTTTCAGACAGTATTATACTGACCCACTGTTTCCCCACCCCTATTCGCAAATGTGTGGTTTCATCCGTTCAGACTTTCTCCCCCCCAGTTTCTGATCACCTTATTGGTTTTTCCTGAGAAGTGATTGGTCTTGGGTATAGAATTTGAGGGGGCCAGGTTGGCGCAGAGCTACGAGGTGAGAGATCTAATATGGAGAACAGGACAGCCCGTTAAACAAGCAGGGTTTAACCTCAGCAGCCCGTCTGGGTGATGTCACCGCCCGAGCTCTTGGTCACCTCCATGGTGGTGAAGATCTGGAAGAGAAGAAGAAGCAGAAAGACCGTTGAGATCTGCATCGTAGCGAGGTGGCACGACTCGTTCGCAATAATTGTTTTTAATGGTCAGAGCCAAGCTCAAACCATAGAGATGGATAGAGGGTGCGCTTTCAACAAAATACTGATGTCATTAGCCTTGAACATTACGTAGTTACCTATGACAGGGGTTCTCAAAGTGGGGTCCGCGGACAAAGTACTGCAGTGGTCCGCTGCCAGATCTCAATATATATATTTTGTTATTAAAAAAAAAAAGTATTAAAAGATTAAACAGACTTTGGCCAAGGAATCTGTGAAATAAGTTTAGAGGGTGTAACACAATGCAATGTAATATTATGAATCTACAATGCATGTTGTCAACCCTGGGAAACATGGGCCTGGGGGCTCACTGGGTTAACTGAGTATGAAACCACTTTTTTGCACTGTGGAGGGACTTATTATACCTGCCACCATATATATATATATATATATATATATATAAAAAACKRTTTTTTTTTTTGGMGGGGGGGGTCTCAGTTGGTAGAGCATAGTGCTTGCAATGCCAATTGTAGTGGGGGGGGGGCAACTCAAATGAAATGCGGCCTGCAGCTGGTCTGGGATCAGTCTTACCTCAGCGCAGGTGGGGTGTATGCCAACGGTGTTGTCCAGCTGCTCTTTGGTCAGGCCACATTTCATGGCCACGCCGTAGCCCTGCGTCACCTCTCCCGCATTGGGCCCCAAGTAATGGAACCCGATCACACGGTCCTGCAGGGAGAGAGAGGGGTGTTACAGGGTCTGATAGATCAAGTGTATCGGTAATGTACTATTTTGTTATGTTAGCCAGACTCTGCATGGAGGGACTTGTGTTCGTCTTCAACATGGGCTATTGAATTTCACATACGTGTCAGTTATTCTAGAATAGCTTTCAGAAACAAGTGACAATGGGTTCGCATTGTCAGGGTGGAAGCCTTTTGTTCCCATTTTTATTTATTTCACCTTTATTTAAACTAGGTAGGCCAGTTGAGAACAAGTTCTCATTTACAATGAGAATGTCATTTGTCTGGCTCCCAGACATCCTCTGTTTTCAATGTGAGAAAGTCTGAACTCTATATGGTGAAATAAGTGACAATAATTGCCGTATCTATGAATTAAAACAGGTAGTCAGGTAAGTTTGGAAAGAGGGTGTTCTTACATTGTCCAATTTATTACAGATGATCTTTGAGTAGCACTTGTTGTTGTCCCTGTTGGGGACGGTGAACTCCAGAGGCCAGAAGAGACTGTGGTACACCTACACAGTTAACAAGGACATGAAATGCACATACCGTAATGGAAGAATAACATGCATTTTATTAATAAGGAAAAAATGTCTGTTAAGTATCAGTTAGAAAAGTTAAAAGAAATCATAAGTGAACACAGAACCAGAACTCTGGTTTTCCACTGTCTAATAGCTAGCCGTTTTACATGGTGTGTCAAAGGCTTTGTTCCAGTGTCCACATTTCAACTGGTATGCTAGCTAGAGTGCATATGCGAGCAGAGCCAACATGTCAGTTGATATCGGTCCAATATGTATTATTCAGTGCCAGTGGGCTGCGAGTGTGTGTGATGTGGCTGAAGTACCAATCAGGGCCTAAAACTAACTTTGGCTACCAGCCACTGTAGATAGGTAGATAGGCAGGTAGATAAAAAAAAAAAAAAAAAAAATCTACCAGTCACTCAGACTTTTTTTAACCAGACAATTTTGTGTTTCCATAATGACATTTTTTTTACATAATTTTTTAAAGATTGACATACTTAGTAATCTTTCTAAAACAAGAAATATATTACTAGTAAGATAATGTGGTATATTGCTTAACTAAATTTTATGTGACCTGTCTTTTAACCAAAATATCACAGAGACAAAAACGCAGCTGCCCCTCTAAGCTTACCTAGGTAACGGGGCCAATAGTCATCATGTGTGCCTGTGAGGAATCTCAATAGCAGAGGCCAATTGATGTCTCTTTGCTAGCAGTAGAAGCAAACTCAAACATTGAAAAACAATGTAGCTTATGTAATGTATACTGAACAAAAATGTAAAAGTGTTGGTCCCACGTTTCATGAGATGAAATAAAAGATCCCATCAAATTTTCCAAAGCTTATTTCTCAAACTTTGGGAACAAATTTGTTGACATCCCTGTTAGTGAGCATTTCTGCTTTGCCAAGATAACCCATCCACCTGACAGGTGTGGCATATCAAGAAACCGATTAAACAGCATGATCATTACACATGTGCACCTTGTGCTGGGGCCATTTATTTATTTTTTACACTAAATGTGCAGTTTTGCCACACATGTCTCAAGTTGAGAGCGTGCCAGATAATTGAATGTTCATTTATTTCTCTACCATAAGCCACCTCCAATATAATTTTGGAGAATTTGGCAGTTGTCCAACCGGCCTCACAACATATAACCAGCTACCCAGACAGCTGATGAAACAGAGGAGTATCTCTGTCTGTAATAAAGCCCTTGTGGGATTAAACTCATTCTGATTGGCTGGCCCACCCATGGCTGCATCCCTGCCCAGTTAGGCCCTAATCTATGGATTTCACATAACACATTTAGGGCTTAACGATTTCCTTGTATGAACTAAGTCAGTAAGATCTTTGAAATTGTTGAATGTTGTGTTTATATTTTTTGTTCAGTATAAATAGCCAAGAAACACAAGGAAAGTCTCAATTCAGTACACTTCAGTAAATTAGACCAACTTTAATGCGCATTGCTTCTAAAAACAAATATTTGTTGTGCGCACAGCCCCCCAGTGTTGCTGCACGAGAAGGGATAGCTATAATGTTAGGATTCTTATTTCTTTGTGCATTACCAAATATGAAACAAAACGGCAGAAATACTTCTACTGCAGCATTTATTTTGCTATAAAATCACAACTCACATGTGGCCATACTTGACTTTTGACTATTTTTTATGAAATACTCCCACTGTATAGCCCCGAGTGTGACCACCGACCAACGTGGACGGTGAATTAGACATTCTTACCCGCAAATGCCAAAATCTACACATATTTGGCAGGGTGTTCATTTTAGGCCAGGTTACCACTAGGCTGGAAGTGGAGCGTGTGTTGCGTCAGTAGCTACCTCCAGGTTGTCTTGGCCGTACAGCTCCATAGCTTTCTCCTCAGACAGCCCACAGGCGCCATACTCCAGAGGGGTGAACACCGTGGTGGGAACATTCACGTAGTCACACTGCACACAAAATTCAACCGCAATTAATAACAATTTACTGTCTGTACCTGGTGGTGTCACATCAGAGGTTCACCAGGCAAAATATCCTACTGTATGATAGAAGCTAGGGAAAAAATGTACATAGTTTCTTCTAGTTTATACATTTTAGGTGGGGCGCAAAGACCCCACCACATAACCCCAACGAGGATCAAGATCCATATTTTCTTTTGAAAGAAACAAGCTAATCTCCTCAAAGCAGAAGCACAGAGATAGTACTGCCGGAGGGTCACACTGTCAATCTGCTATGGTCTACCAATAGAAAATGGCAACTCCTAGGGGGTAAATTGAAGGCCCGCTGTCTGACAATTACCTTGAGCGAGGCGCCCGCGTACAGACGGCGTGCCAGCAGCTTGCCAGCCTGGATAGCCACGGGCGTCAGCTCCCACTTGCCCTCCAGGATGTCTCCGATGGCGTAGATGTGCGGCACGTTGGTCTGCTCCTCGTCGTTCACCGGGATCTTACCGTTCCTGGGGAAGGCGGAGAAAGAGTGGAAGCTTAGCGAGGGGAACATGACTGGCGACTCCCATCTGACTAATTTTAGATCCCCAATCACCAAAATAAATAACGAAACCGTTAGGGAGAATCTGAAATTCATTTAGATACTATAAGAACACGACAAACTATGGCAAATGTGTAGAATTGCATGAAGTTAGCTTTAAAAATGCAAATGTTCCCAGCCCCATGGCAAAATTATCTTTAAAAATGACAGCATTTTAGAGGGCTATGCCCACGTCACACCCACCACCTAAACACCATTTTGATCCTGGAAAAACCGGTGTGCCATTGTATTTGCATAATCTGATATCTGACCATGCAACACAACTCTGACCAGGTCTAGAGTGTGTTTGGACAGAATGTGTGTGTGCGTCTATACAAGACGGGCCGCCCCCAGGTGGTGAGGGTAGGTAACAACATCTCCACCCCGCTGATCCTCAACACTGGGGCCCCACAAGGGTGCGTTCTGAGCCCTCTCCTGTACTCCCTGTTCACCCACGACTGCGTGGCCATGCACGCCTCCAACTCAATCATTAAGTTTGCGGACGACACTACAGTGGTAGGCTTGATTACCAACAACGACGAGACGGCCTACAGGGAGGAGGTGAGGGCCCTCGGAGTGTGGTGTCAGGAAAATAACCTCACACTCAACGTCAAAAAAACAAAGGAGATGATTGTGGACTTCAGGAAACAGCAGAGGAGCCACCCCCCTATCCACATCGACAGGACAGTAGTGGAGAGGGTAGTAAGTTTTAAGTTCCTCGGCGTACACATCACGGACAAACTGAATTGGTCCACCCACACAGACAGCGTTGTGAAGAGAGGCGCAGCGCAGCGCTCTTCAACCTCAGGAGGCTGAAAAATTCGGCTTGCCACCAAAAGCACTCACAAACTTCTACAGATGCACAATTGATAGCATCCTGTCGGGCTGTATCACCGCTGGTACGGCACATGCTCCGCCCATAACCGTAAGGCTCTCCAGAGGGTAGTGAGGTCGCACAACGCATCACCGTGGGAAAACTACCTGCCCTCCAGGACACCTACACCCCCCCGATGTCACAGGAAGGCCAAAAAGATCATCAAGGACACAACCACCCGAGCCACTGTCCTGTTCACCTCGCTATCATCCAGAAGCGAGGTCAGTACAGGTGCATCAAAGCAGGGACGAGAGACTGAAAAACAGCTTCTATCTCAAGGCCATCAGACTGTTAAACAGCCACCACTAACATTGAGTGGCTGCTGCCAACATACTGACTCAACTCCAGCCACTTTAATAATGGAAATTGATGGAAATTGATGTAAAATGTATCACTAGCCACTTTAAACATGCCACTTAATATAATGTTTACATACCCTACATTACTCATCTCATATGTATATGTATATACTGTACTCTATATCATCTACTGCATCTTGCCATCTTTATGTAATACATGTATCACTAGCCACTTTAAACTATGCCACTTTGTTTTATATACCCTACATTACTCATCTCATATGTATAATACTGTACTCTATACCATCTACTGCATCTTGCCCATGCCGTTCTGTACCATCACTCATTCATATATCTTATGTACATATTCTTTATCCCTTTACACTTGTGTGTATAAGGTAGTAGTTGTGGAATTGTTAGGTAGATTACTCGTTGGTATTACTGCATTGTCGAACTAGAAGCACAAGCATTTCGCTACACTCGCATTAACATCTGCTAACTTGTGTATGTGTAACAGTATAACTTACGTCGTCCCCTCGCCCGACACGGGCGCGAACCAGGGACCCTCTGCACACATCAACAACGGTCCCCACGAAGCATCGTTACCCATCGCTCCACAAAAGGCCACGGCCCTTGCAGAGCAAGGGGAAACCCTACTTAAGTCTCAGAGCAAGGTGACGTAACTGATTGAAACGCTACTAGCGCGTACCTGCTAACTAGCTAG
Organism: Salvelinus sp. IW2-2015; assembly: GCF_002910315.2. Lineage (NCBI taxonomy): Eukaryota > Metazoa > Chordata > Actinopteri > Salmoniformes > Salmonidae > Salvelinus > Salvelinus sp. IW2-2015. Next base: position 45,093,308 of record NC_036851.1, on the reverse strand, counting down.
CCATTTCACATCCGTTACATATGTTGACAAATAAAATTTGATAATTTGATTAAAAACTAGTAATTTCTCTGTTATTCATTAAGAAAATTCACTTTTGTCAATAATCCCTCCTAACACGAACACGTAGTGCAAACCAGTAAACGACACGTGGTGCAACCCAGTAAAACGAACACACGTCGTGCAACCCCCGTAAACGACACGTAACGTGCACACCCCCGTAAACGACACGTAAGCTGCAACCCCTGTAAACGACAACGTAGTGCAACCCGTAAACGACACGTAGTGCAACCCCGTAAACGGACACGTGGTGCAACCCCGTAAACGATGCACGTCGTAGTGCAACCCCGTAAACGACACGTAGTGCAGACCCCGTAAACGACACGTAGTGCAACCCCGTAAACGACACGTAGTGCAACCCCAGTAACGACACGTAGTGCAACCCCGTAAACGACACGTAGTGCAACCCAGTAAACGACACGTAGTGCAACCCAGTAAACGACACGTAGTGCAACCCCGTAAACGACACGTGGTGCAACCCCGTAAACGACACATAGTGCAACCCCGGTGCCCCTTCAGCCGTATGTCAGTCAGCCCCGTGTTAAAATGCTGCTAGGGTCCCAGTCACATGGCTGACTCAGAGGTGCAGTCACTCCTAAACCTGGCGATTGCCTTATCCCTATGGCCTAAAGCACTTTAAGGCTGACCCATTCATAACCAAACACCATGTTAGGAACATGAAAAACACATCATCCTCAATCCAGTTTACATGATTGTGAAGAAGCCCAAGGTTTTTAAGATACCGTTGTATCTTACAGCATTTTACATTTTAGTAATTTAGCAGACGCTCTTATCCAGAGTGACTTACCGGAGCAATTAGAGTTAAGTGCCTTGCTTATGGGCACAGACAGAGTTTCACCTAGTTGGCTCAGGGATTTGAACCAGTGACTTTTTGGTTAGTGGCCCAACGTTCTTAACCGCTAGGCTATTTGCCACCCCGGCACAAGGGACTTTCTCTAATTACAAAGCACAAAAACACATTTTTATTATATTATTTTTCTTTAGGGGGTGGATCAGCTTTAATATTGCATATAGATTGTGGCTTCTATCAATGTAATTGTCTGAATCATTTCCAATTCCCATACATAGAAATACAATACATTTTCCTTTATTATTTCCCCTAACCCTACCACCCCTCCCCTAATTGGAGTAAACTAATGAAGCACAAAAATCCCAACAGTGTCAGTTCTCTCTCACCCCCCCTCTCAGGGGTGGCAATAGTGCTGAATCACCATGACTGGAGTCTTAAAGGTACAGGCACACACAGCACCTTATCTACATCTCCTTGGTGACGGCCGCAAGTGCGAATCGGTGGATGAATGAACTAAGAGAGAGAAAATAAAAAGGAAGGAAACTTACTTGGGGTTGACTTTGACCCCGGCTTGATCCAGGCCGATCTTTCCTGTACAGGCGTCGCGCCCCACGGCTATCAACACCTGAGTGAGGAGAAGGAAGTCACCTGGTTAACAGGACATTTCTCCAGCTGTAGCATGTCATTAAAAAAAACTAAGCAGGAATTATTCAATTTAGCTGACAAAACATTTGTTTTGTTTTAACAAATGCTCTAAGATGGACAACCCTGCAGAGTTAATTCCTAATGCAACATGTTTAAGTAGTATATTTTCAGATTTAACTCATAGTTTCAGTCATAAGTGCTAGATTTACTTTGGGACTTCTAAGCTATATCGGATATTGAGCATTACGGTGATGGGTACGTACAGTGTTGTACTCTCCCTCGATGGTCTCGTCTCCCTCCGTGCTCTTGGCTGTCACCTTCAGCCTCCCAGGAGTACCTGCCTCCAGCTCCTCCACCTGGCGTGTGTACACACACACACAAACAAATACCTTGCATACCTAGTTTTATATCTAGTTACAAAATGTCTTTAAATGCTACAATGGCCAGGGCCGGGTGAACCGAAGGCATCTTTTACTGAAAGAGCACGTGGTTTTTCATTCAGTTTGCCCTTACAGGCTAACAGCCGTCAAAGTTAGACTTAAACTGATGACAACCCTTTAGATAGAGAGCAAAATATTACACAACTTCCCTGATGACAGAGCAATTTAGTACCAGGCATTTCCAAGCCATAACAGCTGAGGAAAGACACAAGGTCCTTGTACACAGATCTGGGTTTAAACACTATTTTAAATTATTTAAAAAATACTAGCTGTACTTCATTGAGTTTACCTGTTGCAATGGAACCAATATCTACTACCCACCTGGCATTTCAGGCAGCCAAAAGCTAAACGAAAGATTTCAGAAAAGATTTTAACCCAGGTCTGGTAGTAGATAAGTCACGTTGACGCACCTTGACGGGGACGTACTTCCGGAGGAACTTTACACCATGCTCTTCCATGTGCTTGCCGGCACGGTTGGCCATGTCCTGGTCGAAGCCCCTCAGGAGGATGGAGCGTACCATGACTGTCACATCCAGGCCCAGGCCCGCCAGAAAACCCCCGCACTCCAGCGCCACGTAGGACGCCCCGATCACCAGGGTCTTGCCAGGGCAGTGGGGCAGAGAGAACAGGTCGTCGCTGCGTAAAAGGGATGGGCACACACAGAGTAGAGTGCACCTCCGTTAAAACCATAAAGCTCTTAGATGTATCAATGCCAAAATTCAGCCATTCTTTCTGCAATAAGCACGTGAAATACTTGGAATGTCAGATTGATTCACTAAACAAAGTTATATTCTTAAAATGTCAACAATATACACAAAAAGACTGGTTATGTAGTCTGAAATGAGCCTGGGTCTTTATGAGACCAGTATATAAGTATGTAATCTGAGAATTTAGTTATTCAGTCACAATTAGGGCTGACCCCATTTAGTCAACTGGTCGATTGTTTGGTCGATAGGCTGTTGGTCGACCAAGATTTCTTTAGTCGAGCAGTAGCAAACAAATATATAAAATCATGGTGTATAAGACACCTGCCTGATTGGCACCTGTCTGAATGGACTAATCCATTGTGGAGGACATGGGGATGGCACAGTCCATCACTAAGACGCGCTACTGAAATTGTATATGTTATATTATGCAACACAAATAAATTATATTATTTTATAACAAATGCGCCTTCTCCCACATTGGAAAGCGGTCGCTGTCCACGGTTCTGAAACACATCAGTGCGCTGTTGAATTGGCGCCATTTCCTAGACCATGTTGCTATTTGCATAATAGCAAAGTTAACCAGCATATTGGTGTTGAAAAAAAATGCGGCGGAGGAGACAGTGGAGTTAAGAGACGAGAAAACATCCATTGCCTTTAATTATCTAAGAAAAGTGAGAAGAGAAGAAACCAATTTAATTGGATCTATAAATCAATAGCCTGACTATTCAAATGGGCTTTATAAATCATCCATATACATCTACAGAAATAAGCCACATCCTGCTTCTGTTTGAGTGTTTGTTTACTAGCCTACTGATTCCGTGAGCACCAAGCCTCACACAACCACATCGGAGAAACACAGCAGCCGTGTATACCACCATTGAGCTGTAGGCCTAAGAGCGCATCCTGTTTAGTCTCAATACTGTAACTTACTGAGACCTAATATTTCAATACTTACAGTAGCCTAAATACTGTATCAATCAATCATTAATTTGTTCATGTCACACAGCATGAATGATTCATGACTTGAAATGCAATCAAGCATTTTAGTTTTAAAATAAAAGCGACCATTGAATAATTAGCGTAAACAATAAATAGGCCTAAACACTTATAATTTAGTGTTGTTTACATTGGTCCAAACGATCAGAAAAATATTGTAACCTGTTTAGCAGAAAAAATATGCACACAGCACTTACTCCTTACCTTTTTCTTGATCAAGTATTTTCCACAACTAGTCAAATTTATTCCACACATCCGACTTCCTCTTTACCTCATGAGCAACCAGTAAAATTTCCCCCGTTTCGAGTTTGTCACGTCCTCTCCATTTTGCTGTCACACGTTAGTGTTAAGGGTTTGATATAACCAATTTATTGATGTAATTATGACATGCTATAGGTCAGGCCCTATTGGTCACGTGCATGCGACGCATACGTGTCACATAAAGAGAGCAAGTGTTGAGGGATTAGGGAAGGTTTTTCCTGAACAAATTTCGGTAACAACTTTTCAGTCAGAAATGGCTGTTCCGGAAGTGTGATCACGCTCTCCGCAGCCAATGTGAGTAAGACCTTCAAAACTTGTTACGGCTGAGATCCCGTTAACGGGATCGATATGACAACAGCCAGTGAAAGTGCAGGGCGCCAAATTCAAAACAGAAATCTCATAATTAAAATTCCTCAGACATACAAGTATTTTACACCATTTTAAAGATAAACTTGTTGTTAATCGCACCACAGTGTCCGATTTCAAAAAGACTTTACGACGAAAGCACATCAAACAATTATGTTAGGTCTGCACCTAGTCACAGAAAAACCCAGCCATTTTTCCAGCCAAAGAGAGGAGTCACAAAAAGCAGAAATAGAGATAAAATGAATCACTAACCTTTGATGATCTTCATCAGATGACACTCATAGGACTTCATGTTACACAATACATGTATGTTTTGTTCGATAAAGTTCATATTTATATCAAAAATCTTAGTTTACATTGGCGCGTTATGTTCAGTAATGTTTTGCCTCCAAAACATCCGGTGATTTTGCAGAGAGCCACATGAATTTACAGAAATACTCATAATAAACATTGATAAAAAGAAACAAGTATTAAACATGGAACTTTAGATAAACTTCTCCTTAATGCAACCGCTGTGTCAGATTAAAAAAAAACTTTACGGAAAAAGCACACCATGCTATAATCTGAGTACAGCGCTCAGAGCCCAAATAAGCCATAAAGATATCCGCCATGTTTTGGAGTCAACAGAAGTCAGAAATACCATTATAAATATTCACTTACCTTTGATGATCTTCATCAGAATGCACTCCCAGGAATCCCAGTTTCACAATAAATGTTTGTTTTGTTCGATATAGTCCATAATTTATGTCCAAATACCTGCATTTTATTTGCGCGTTCAGTCCAGTAATCCACATTCATGACGCACAGGTCAGACAAAAAGTCAAACAATTCCATTACAGTTCGTAGAAACATCTCAAACGATGTATAGAATCAATCTTTAGGATGTTTTTAACATAAATCTTCAATAATGTTTCACCGGAGAATTCCTTTGTCTTTAGAAATGCGATGGAAAGCAGGTCGCTCTCACGTGAGCGCGCATGTTCAGCTCGTGCCAGACACCTGACTCAAAGAGCTCTCCTTCCCTCATTCTTCACCGTAGAAGCATCAAACAGGGTTCTAAAGACTGTTGACATCTAGTGGAAGCCTTAGGAAGTGCAAAATGACCAATATCCCACTGCACATTTGTGGCCTGCTGGAGGTCATTTTGCAGGGCTCTGGCAGTGCTCCTCCTTGCACAAAGGCGGAGGTAGCGGTCCTGCTGCTGGGTTGTTGCCCTCCTACGGCCTCCTCCACGTCTCCTGATGTACTGGCCTGTCTCCTGGTAGCGCCTCCATGCTCTGGACACTACGCTGACAGACACAGCAAACCTTCTTGCCACAGCTCGCATTGATATGCCATCCTGGATGAGCTGCACTACTTGAGCCACTTGTGTGGGTTGTAGACTCCGTCTCATGCTACCACTAGAGTGAAAGCACCGCCAGCATTCAAAAGTGACCAAAACATCAGCCAGGAAGCATAGGAACTGAGAAGTGGCCTGTGGTCACCACCTGCAGAATCACTCCTTTATTGGGGGTGTCTTGCTAATTGCCTATAATTTCCACCTTTTGTCTATTCCATTTGCACAACAGCATGTGAAATTTATTGTCAATCAGTGTTGCTTCCTAAGTGGACAGTTTGATTTCACAGAAGTGTGATTGACTTGGAGTTACATTGTGTTGTTTAAGTGTTCCCTTTATTTTTTTGAGCAGTGTATATATATAGTTGAAGTCAGAAGTTTACATACACTTAGGTTGGAGTCATTAAAACCCGTTTTTCAACCACTTCACAAATTTCTTGCTAATAAACTATAGTTTTGGCAAGTCGGTTAGGACATCTACTTAATTTTTCTAACACCTGTTTACAGACAGATTATTTCACTATCACAATTCCAGTGGGTCAGAAGTTTACATACACTAAGTTGACTGTGCCTTTAGAGCTTGGAAAATTCCAGAAAATTATGTCATGGCTTTAGAAGGTTCTGATAGGCTAATTGACATCATTTGAGTGTACCTATGGATGTATTTCGAGGCCTACCTTCAAACTCAGTACCTCTTTGCTTGATATCATGAGAAAATCAAAAGATATCAGCCAAGTCCTCAGAAAAAACATTATAGACCTCCACAAGTCTGGTTCATCCTTGGGAGCAATTTCCAAACGCCTGAAGGTACCACGTTCATCTGTACAAACAATAGTACACAAGTATAAACACCATGGGACCACAAAGCCATTATACCGCTCAGGAAGAAGATCTGTCTCTTAGAATAATCCCAGAACAACAGCAAAGGACCTTGTGAAGATGCTGGCGGAAACACGTGCAAAAGTATCTATATCCACAGTAAAACAAGTCCTATATTGAAATAACCTGAAAGGCCGCTCAGCAAAGAAGAAGCCACTGCTCCAAAACCGCCATAAAAAGCCAGACTACCGTTTGCAACTGCACATGGGGTCAAAAATAGTACTTCTTGGAGAAATTTCCTCTGGTCTGACGAAACAAAAATAGAACTGTTTGGCCATAATGACCATCGTTATGTTTGGAGGAAAAAGGGGGAGGCTTGCAAGCCGAAAAACACCATCCCACCGTGAAGCACGGGAGTGGCAGCATCATGTTGTGGGGGTGCTTTGCTGCAGGATGGACTGGGGGACTTTACAAAATAGATGGCATCATGAGGAAGGAAAATTGTGTGGATATATTGAAGCAACATCAAGACATCAGTCAGGAAGTTAAAGCTTGGTCGCAAATGGGTCTTCCAAATGGACAATGACCCCAAGCATACTTCCAAAGTTGTGGCAAAATGGCTTAAGGACAACAAAGTCAAGGTATTGGAGAGGCCATCACAAAGCCTTGACCTCAAGCCTATAGAAAATGTGTGAGCAGAGCTGAAAAAGCATGTGCGAGCAAGGAGCCCTACAAACCTGACTCAGTTACACCAGCTCTGTCAGGAATGGTCCAAAATTCACCCAATTTATTGTGGGAAGCTTGTGGAAGGCTACCCGAAACGTTTGACCCAAGTTAAACAATTTAAAGGCAATGCTACCAAATACTAATTGAGTGTATGTAAAACTTCTGACCCACTGTGAATGTGATAAAGAAATAAAAGCTGAAATAATTCATTCTCTCTACTATTATTCTGACATTTCACATTCTTAAAATAAAGTGGTGCTACTAACTGCCCTAAGACAGGGAATTTTTACGAGGATTAAATGTGAGGAACTGTGAAATACTGAGTTTAAATGTATTTGGCTAAGGTGTATGTAAACTTCTGACTTCAACTGTGTGTGTGTGTGTGTGTGTGTGTGTGTGTGTGTGTGTGTGTGTGTGTGTGTGTGTGTGTGTGTATGTATATATATATATACACATACGAGTCAGCATTACAGACAAATGCTTTAATCTGTACAGTCTTGCTAGAGCTGGGTCATATTCACTAGGCTCCAAACAGGGAGGGATTACCTGATCTTGTCCAATTACAAATACTTGTTTTTCCATTTCCGTTGCAAAAGGTTTCACCACAGTGTGCACTACTGAATACAACTCTGCAGTGTATTTGTCTCTATTGTGGTGATGAGGGCTTTCCCCTGGCTGGATGGCAGTCTAAATGGATTAAATGGGTTAAATAGTGGGTTAAATAATGCCTGCGGTGTGCTGGGAGGGAAGGGTCTCACCTGGTGATGCAGTACTCTTTGTCTCCGGGGATGCTCAGGTAACGCGGCCTCTCGCCTGTCGCCAGGATAAACTTTGCGGCCGTATGGAAGGTCTCCTTCCCTCGCTTGTTGGTCGCCTGGGAGGTGGAGTGGGTAAGTACGGTGTTAAACATTCTTCACAGATTTATTTATCTCGTACAGACACAATCATTTCCATTAAAATCAACACCTAGACTCATCTCATCTGTTGAGTGTGGTTAACAAGAATCAATGTGTCAAGTCAAGGGTGTGCAGTTTAGAACCTCCCATGGGAGACAATAGCTGCTTTACCAAGTGCTGTGAAGTGTATGTAGAGAGCCATTAAATATCTTTGGGATTTGTTTGATTATGTTAAGCCAAGGAACTAACATAAAGCAAGTTACTATCCAGTTTCAGAATACATCATGTGCTTTGCATCTAAAAAGTTCACATCCATTTTCATAGCGAATTGACTGCCTTCTAAAATGGGTCAAATTGAAGGCAGTAGCTTCAGTATGAAAATGGAAGAGTCAATTTCGTATGAAAATGAAAGGCGGTCAATTCATTAATAACTGTTGTCAAAGATCTGCTTGTAAACTCACGAAGCACCGACCCACCTTGATTTTGTGCGACTCAATGAACTCAGCGTAGGAGTTGACGTAGTTGACGTTTTTGTCGCGCAGRGCCACCTGGTAGCCCCAGTTCAACGAGCCAATGTAGTTGTTCACCGCCGTCTTCATCGTCTCCCAGTTGTGCTTCACTAAGAACCAGATGAAAATTACAGTCAACAATGACCAAACAAGTCTTTAGTTGTTTACTACCATTACTAAAAAAGTACTCCACTGGAAATGTAACATTGACATTTCCGTGACCTTAAGTTACCTCAGGCTCATGAAGAGGGCTTATACAAGAATGTTTTTAAATCAAAAAGTGACTTATGCCTTCACATGTTTCAATCCTAGCACTGGCCATGGCTCTGTTACAATATCCTTACTACTTTGGTTGAGGCCATGTGTTGGGTAGAGATGGGCATTTGACATTTGACTGTTCGAGTACTCACATTATAAAAATGTTTTCCAGAGTACTCGGAATAGGGAAAGAATAATAATATCTACTTTAGAACAAAGGCAAGACCTGACTGGAAGAAAAAACATTTGGGCATTTATCTATGCCAACAGTACACAACAATGCCTAATTTATCATAACCATTAGCGATTACAAACCTTAATTGCCTCATACTGTATATTGAGTCAATAAAAAAGGCAAGTGCCATTTAAGATTCATTTATTGAAACCGTAATATCAACTGGTTATATTATGGAACACAATCTTCAAAAAGGCAGTAAAAAGGCAGTGGCACTTGCTTGAAGACTATGGTTGTGCAATGGCATAGCCATGTTTTGTTAATTTAGCAGATAAGACACACTTATTTTCCGAGCCCTTATCACTGTCAAGACAAGCCTATTACATAGCAACACAGGAGGTTGATGGCACCTTAATAGAGGACAGGCTTGTGGTAATGGCTGGAGCGCAATGGTATCAAATGGTTTTCATGTGTTTGATGCCATTTCATTACATCCTCCCCTCAGCAGCCTCTACTGTTAATAGCAAAACACATGAAATATAGCAGAATAAAATAGAACCAAATATTTTTCCAAATGAAAAAGTTGCCAGTGCGAAGTGATGCGCGTCTGGAATAGTTATTCTCAAAGGCTGATCATATGAAATGAGGCTTAGTTTGGAGCGTTGAAACACTTTTTTTTTCACGGTTACAAAACAAAATCTGGTCTTCCTTTCGCTATATGCCTACAGACTTACAATGTAGTTTATTCTTCCTGTTCTTTGGAATTTTCTAAAATGGATGAATAATTCCACATGGAACACTGCATGGTGATGAATTACAGCCACAACATGTTTGTTTGGTGAGTAGGCCTAGGCTTAATGATTGAGGAAAATACACTTGTCAAAATCATGTTTTTGCAAATTTTCAGTGCGGAACCTGTCTATGTTTAGGGGGTTATAGACCAGGCTAACCAATTCTAAAAATGGCACTAGCAGTTTGCAAAGTAGCCTAAGCGGAAAATAAACGGGATGGAATTATTCCAAACTGCAGCTTGTTGTTGGAAACTGTTGTTATTTGGTAAGGAATGTAGCTTGTGTATCCCACCAGCTAAAGGCATTTTTTTTATGCCCACCATATTTAATAGGAATTTATTTCTGTAGGTCTATTGGGAGCTTGTGTGCAAACTCCGCATGCGTGTAGAGGGAGCGGTCCTAACGCAATTGAGGGAGTGAGAAGTGAAGGGAACTGTGATGCTTGCCTTGGGTTCTTTTTTGTTGTGCATGCAAATGCACATGTACAAATGGAACACTAGAGTCAAAGCAAATTAACTTTAGCTGTGTTTGAATACCCATACTACACACACACAATTAGTTCATTTTAGTGTACTGTAAACCACACACACACACAATTAGTTCATTTTAGTGTACTGTAAACCACACACACACACAATTAGTTCATTTTAGTATACTGTAAACCACACACACACACAATTAGTTCATTTTAGTATACTGTAAACCACACACACACACAATTAGTTCATTTTAGTATACTGTAAATGAACGGTATCCATTCAGTTGAGCGTACTAGCGCTTCGCATGTCTACCAGAAGTTGATGCTGTTCCTATGCAACCTCTTGCTAGCTTGTTAGCATAGCAAATTACTAGCTAGACATTTTACGACTTTGGGTGTCTTATTAAGATCCAATCTGGAGTGCCAGAGTGCACTCTGGGGTTCGTAAATTCAGAGCGTTGTTAGATTGCAAATTCAGAGCGTTTCACTCTGCCAGGCAGTGTCACTGGACGCACCTCACAACGGCAGTCAAGCACCCAAGCTAACTGGCTAGCTACTTCAAGACACAAATTCTACTTGCCCATGCAGAGCTGGTTAGGCTGTTTTCAAGTTATCTAGAGCATTGGTGACTAACTGTGCTGCTGGCAACAATTACTTACGCTTTTTTTGCCAACGTTTACTGACACCGGCCCTATTCAACTGGTGTTGAGTGTTCGTAAATTCATCAGTTATTCTGTGCTCTGGCACACTCGGACGAGTGCTCTGAAATCGGAGTAGCCAGAGCAGATTTACGAATGCACCTGAATGTCCATTGAGAACGCACGACTACACCACTAAACTAAAAATGACGGGAATAATCAAGTCAATAAACATTGGGTAGTTAGATAGCGTATAGTTAATATTCTGGCAAGTTCGATGTAGGGCTGGGCGGTATATCATAAAATAAGGTATACCGGTATTGGTGCAGGGACCGGTTTGGGTTTTTAACTTTACCTTCTATACCGGTATTTGAATGTTTGGTTTGTTAGATGTGATACGCCATGTGTAATGTACATTTTTATAGTTTACTTCGCTACTTGAGTCATCTCTCTCTCTCTCCGCACCACTTTCCACACAGATCTAGACAAGCCCCGTCACTCAAGGAGCGCATTTGATGTTCAACAACCACGAGACACTTGCGTTCAGTCTGCATGGTCAATGCAGCACATGTAACAATGTTGACAACAACAGTGCTGTTTTCACTTTGCTTCTTAATATAAATCCACAAGCGTTCTATAATGACACGATTCGTTTGTTTCTTACATCAGCAAACAGCTAGTTTGTCTTTTCTTAGCAAGTTGCCCTAAATCTTGTGAGACGCAAATTTTTAGCCTCTAATGTTAATAGCTAGCTACCTAATAAATGTGTAAGAGCAAGCGTAGTTAGCTAATACAGCTTGATAATACCAGTGATGGTGTGGACGTAAAACAGCATGTTGTTTGTGCAACAGTGTCTTCTACATCAAAGAGGAACATGCAAAGCAAGAATATGTTAGCTACATGAAGTAGAGAAAACATGCAATGTAGCCAAAGCTTATAGGGTCCCCTAGGAAACACTTTAGTTCCTAGCCTGTCACAATAACTCCTCCCTGGCATTTTAATTTGTTGTCTCAAACAACACTGTATTCAAAGTGCGCACTATTATATTCTAACCATAGCACAGTCATTCTATTTCCATGATTCCAACAGTTTTGCGCCAATTTGTCAAGTCAAATCGCAATTGCAACATTTGGTTAAAAATAAGTCCTAGATTATTTGCCCATATCGTGCAGCCCTATGTGGCAGTGTGGAAATTCTCAATTGAGCAGTGGTGTAAAGTACTTAAGTCGTTTTTGGGGGGTATCTGTACTTTACTATTTTTGACAACTTTTACTTTACTACATTCCTAAAAAAAATACTGGACCTTGTACTCCATACATTTTCCCTAACACCTAAAAGTACTCGTTACATTTTTGAATGCTTAGCAGGACAGGAAAATGGTCCAATTCAAGCACTTGACCAGGGATGTTCTCTTGACATCTACTGCCTCTGATCTGGAGGACTCACTTAACACAAATGCTTTGTTTGTAAATGATATGTTGGAGTGTGCCCCTGGCTATCTGTAAATTAAAAAAGGTGCCATCTGGTTTGCTTAACATAAGGAATTTGAAATGATTTATACTTTCACTTTTGATACTCAAGTACATTTACTTTTGACATTTAAGTATATTTAAAACCAAATACTTTTAGACTTTTACTCAAGTAGTATTTAACTGGGTACTTTCACTTTTACTTGAATAATTTTCTATTAACGTATCGTTACTTTAACTCAAGTATGACAATTTGGTACTTTTTCCACCACTGCAATTTAGTGCAAGAAATGCAGAAATGATAGAAGTGCTGAAATTTGTTTTGGTTGAATTGAACAGTATAAAACAATCAGAATGAAGAAAGACTCATTGAAATCACTTAGTGTGTTGCCACCCTAGGATCACTCACTACTCATAAAGCAAATGTACAACTTTTATTATTCAAAAACTAAAAACAGTCAAATACCATCCAAATTTAAAAAAATACCGTGATATATTATTTTGGCCATATCGCCCAGCCCTAGTTCGATGTATTAGTAGCCAACTAATGTTAGGTAGCTAGATAACATACAGGTACATACTGCTGTAATTATATGCTATACGGTTTGTAAGAATAGCGTAGCTAAGAAATTGTCAGCCAACCTAAGGTAACTTATTTGAAAAGTCATTACTTTATTACATTGCTCAACATTTTAACATTTGTAATAATTAGTTAAAGCAGTGGATATGTATCCACTCTCGTTGGACTTCGGCTGCATATTTTCCGCCATTTTCTTCAAATCTGAAAACGTGACACACGGAAATCGTGTCCACTGCTTGTATACTTGGTATTTTGGTGACTCTAGTACGATATCCGGGAACTTTTGGCATACTGACAATATCCATACTATGACCAATAAGCATGCTATGTACTCAATTTGTCACAAATAGTACAGAGTATGAGTATTGGAACACAGCTGTCTTCAAGCCACAAAGCACACTCCACCAAATAGTTTTACAGTACTTAAAATGTTTTTTGTTATTGCTGGTTAGAGATTGAGTTTCGATGTCCGTTCGAGTACTCATGCCCGTCCCTAGTGTTGGGCATGCATTCCAAGTGACTAAAATGGACATTGGAACCTAAACTGCTGACCTTTGACCCAGACGCCAACCCAATTGTTACCTGTCTCCTCCGGCAACTCCCAGCCAAACTTGCGGGCGTCCTGAATGGAAGTCCCTAGCAGAGCTGTCTGGTGCATCAGCTTCTTGGGGATGCAGCCCACGTTCACGCATGTGCCGCCCAGGCCTGTCCCGAGCCAAAGAAACACAAAATCACACATTTGGAGATTTAATTTTTCATCCACATTGACACATGCAAACATGTTGTTACTGATAACAGCAGAATTCTGCAAGCCATTTTGATTTGTGCTTCGGTGGGCCTGCAGCAGTGTGCTGTAGGGGGTATGTTTGACGCGCGCGACGGAACTCTTCAATGTCTGAAGAGTGTGACACGTGAAGCTCTACACACCCCATGTGTTCCCTTTCGGCGTGGCCACCACATAGTCCAACACCATCACCTTCTTGCCCAGCAACGCTGCCTCCTATGCCAGGAGAAGCACAAGAGGGCAGACGGCCATTTAGACAACCTGATTAAGACAACCACTGGTCAACTAGCTCAGCTTATATGCTTAGTTCTGTTGCTGCAATAATGAGTCATCTGAAATCCTCCCTGTGGCTATCTGAAAACATTACTAGCCATCATGTTCTTGCTTCCTCCGTCCTAACTTCATCTCCAAGCTCTTTAGAGGAGGGACCTTGGGCCCTCTCCTCCAATGCGCTTTCAGAGGAATTGAGGAAACAAGGACAGAGGACACATGGCATGTACAGCTAGTAATGTCCTCAGACAGAGCCAATGATGGACTTACAGCCTTCCTTCATGGGCCTCAATACTACACTAGAAAGGTGCACGTCTGGAGGTAAGGTTGGTTTTGAAAGTGTTATCTGGGAGGCTCTCACCTTTGAGCATGCTAGCCCTCCTGAGCCGCCCCCGATGACGATGAGGTCATAGTCGTATACCTCATTCTCCCCGCACAGCAGCTGCTGCAGGACACCATCTTTGTGGGCCTGAGAAGAGGACGACAGGTGGTCAGACACAATTGCAAAAACAATATTAACCCAGCAGTCTTAAAAAGGGCACAAACATTTTTCTGCTTCTGGTGGGAAATAGACAAGTGTAATACAGTAAGGATACCAGCATGCTAATTTATGGTCCCAAAACGGTTCTTATTGAAAAGTGTGCATGTCTATGAGTGGCGAAAGGTAGCCTAGCGGTTAAGAACGTTGGGCCAGTAACAAAAAGGTCGCTGGTTAGAATCCTTGAGCAGACTAGGTGAAGAAAATAAAATGGTCGATGTGCCCTTGAGCAAGGCACTTATCCAGAGCAACTAGGGTTAAGAGTGTCTGCTAAATGATTAAAATGTAAAAAAGGTATTCTACATTCAACAGCGATGCTGACACCATTCATGCCGGAGGGATATTCTCCGTGCCACATGACAGAAATATACCAGCATTTGCTAGAAAAGGGCAGGAGACAGAACACGTGGTGATATTGTCAGGATTATAATGTATCAGGAGAATGTTGGTGGCTTCAAGTGAAATATGCACCATTGTGTCATGCTGACAAAGTGCAGCTTTTGAAAAGCATGACCAGGCAAAAAAAATGGTTTCATTAGCTAAATTGCAGCTCAGTGTAGAGGGAAGAGAAGACTAGGTTTGGGTGTTCTTAAGTAGCCATTTTGATGTAAAAAGACAAATGTAGTGCATTTAGATGTAAATTGGCTTAACCACACTTGACCAAAATAGATCCACTCAACCATTGTTTCTGGCAAAAAGAGAAAGACTCTTTTCATAATATTGCAACACAATTAAAGCCTGTGGTGGGCATAATTTACCACACGCTAAAATGCAAGGGGAACGTATGAATAACACAAAGATATCTTTTGTTGCCAAAACCTGAGATTTTAGCCTAAGTTTGACATACGCTTGAATCTCAAGACAGGATGAACACAAGACTCTAAAAGTCAGTGGCACTTGCAAAACCACGAGTGAAATTAGAATGATCCGTGGTTCATGAAAGCTGCTACACCGATCCATACCTTCATTGTTTTGTCACAGCCACCGACGTGTGTCTTGTTGATGAAGACATTGGGGACAGTTTTCTGCCCGGTCATCTCAAGCAGCAGTTCTTGATAGTTTGATCCATCCTCTAGACACAACCAATAAGAGATGTTAGCAGAGTAGCAGCTACACTTACATGAAATAAATCACTCATCCTACTCTTCCTGTCATATCGCTGACATGTACACTAGTCATATACATGACATACACCATCGACTTAACTGCTGACAGCCTGTGCAGTCTATAATGTAAATGTACTTTGGTTCTGCAAACAAACAGAGCGTGTTTAAATAAATTGCATAATTCAGCACTGAAAAATATTTTCTATGTATTTGCCAGAGCAATAGTTATGTAATGCACAGTGTGTATTTATACCAGAACAGCTGTGACTGGTAAGAGATCAAATGGCAGGGGGGAGAACGAGAGAGCTAACGTTGACAGTGCATTCCGTGGTAGAACATAACATCTTCACTATGTAAAAACACTGTATATTTGCAGAAAAGGCCCCCGTTAGCCTCTTTTTACCTTTCGATCAACAGTCGACATTTAAGAAATAGCAGACAAAGCCATAAGGAAAAGCTATAAGGTGAGCTTGAGGAAACAAACTTAGTACAATAATAGGTCCTATACATGTACTACATCACCCAAATGAGTGGATTTGTCCATTTCAGCCACACCCGTTGCTGACGGGTGTATAAAATCATTTATTATGTGCCGATTACAATAGTTGTAGACCTTACAGTGAAATGCTTACTTAGAAGCCCTTAACCAACAATACAATTTTAAGAAAATCCCCCAAAAAGTAACAGATAAGAATAACAAATAATTAAAGCGCAGCAGTAAATAACAATAGCGGGGCTATATACAGGGGATACCGGTACAGAGTCAATGTGCAGGAGGCACCGGTGTCAAGGTAATATGTACATGTAGTTAGAGTTATTAAAGTGGCTATGCATCGACAATAACAGAGAGTAGCAGCAGCGTGGGGGGGGGGGGGGGGGCAATGCAAATAGTCTAGGTAGCCATTTGATTAGCTGTTCAGGAGTCTTATGGCTTGGGGGTAGAAACTGTTTAGAAGCCTCTTGGACCTAGACTTGGCGCTCCGGTACCACTTGCCGTGCGGTAGCAGAGAGAACAGTTTATGACTGGGGTGGCTGGAGTCTTTGACAATTTCTAGGGCCTTCCTCTGACACCGCCTGGTATAGAGGTCCTGGATTGTAGGAAATTTGGCCGTAGTGATGTACTGGGCCGTCCACGGAACCTCATTTTATGAAGCTCCCGACGAACAGTTATTGTGCAGACGTTGCTCCCAGAGGCAGTTTGGAACTCGGTAGTGAGTGTTGCAACTGAGAACACACTATTTTTTTTACGCGCTTCAGCACTCTGCTGTCCCGTTCTGTGAGCTTGTGTGGCTGAGCCATTCTACTGCCATAGTTGGTCTATGGAGATTGTGTGTTCGATGTTATACAATATCCATAGACCAACACTGGCAATAGAATGGCCTTACTGAAGAGCTCTGTGACTTTCAACGTGGCACCGTCATAGGATGCCACCTTTCCAACAAGTCAATTTGTGAACTTTCTGCCCTGCCCCGGTCAACTGTAAGTGCTGTTATTGTGAAGTCAAAACGTCTAGGAGCAACAACGTCTCAGCCGCGAATTGGTAGGCCACACAAGCTCACAGAACGGGACAGCAGAGTGCTGAAGCGATTAAAAATCGTTTGTCCTCAGTTGCAACACTCACTACTGAGTTCCAAACTGCCTCGAAGTAACATCCGCACAATAACTGTTCGTTGGGAGCTTCATAAAATGGGGTTCAATGGCCGAGCAGCCACACACAAGCCTAAGATCACCATGTGCAATGCCAAGCGTCGGTTGGAGTAGTGTAAAGCTCGCCACCATTGGATTAGTGGAAACGCATTCGAGTGATGAATCACGCTTCACCATCTGGCAGTCTGACGGACGAATGCATAATGCCAATTGTAATGTTTGGTGTAGGAGGAATAGTGGTCTGGGGCGTTTTTTTCATGGTTTGGGCAAGGCCCCTTAGTTCCATTGAAGGGAAATCTTAACTCTACAGCATATAATGACATTCTAGACAATTCTGTGCTTCCAACTTTATGGCAACAGTCTGGGGAAGGTCCTTTCCTGTTTCAGCATGATGCCCCCATGCACAAAGCAAGGTCCATACAGAAATGGTTTGTCAAGATCGGTGTGGAAGAACTTGACTGGCCTGCACAGAGCCGAACTCAACCCCATAAAACACCTTGGGGAGGAATTGTGACACCGACTGCGAGCCAGGCCTAATTGCCCAACATCTGTGCCCGACCTCACTAATGCTCGTGGCTGAATGGAAGCAAGTCCCCGCAGCAATGTTCTAGTGGAAAGCCTTCCCAGAAGAGAGGAGGCTGTTATAGCAACAAAGGGGGGACCAACTCCATATTAATGCACATGATTTTGGAATGAGATGTTTGACAAGCCGGTGTCCACATACTTTTGGTCATGTAGTGTATTTGTATGTTACACCATTCAAACATGTACTGCAAATGTTTGTATGTTCGTTGATGAAACGTTGATCCTTAGAGTACTCAAGACCTTTGGAACCTCGATTGAAGGCAATTCGTCAATTCAATGACATGCCAAAACATGTGTGTGTGTATATAACATCACTGTTATTAAAACATAACGTAGCAAGCGTAGAAAGATGCGACTATATGAGGATTTTTAAAAAAGTTACATGAAAAGGTAGCTGCTCTGCTCTGTTTCCTGCGCAGGCTGCACATAGTTCATCAGTCTCTCATTCACAATTTGACAAGCACTCGATAATAGTCTCACCCATCAGGCTATTCTCAATGTAATCTGGTCTTTACATATAGCTTACTAATAATGATGTGTGCAATATTTTGTATTCATCCTTAACCTGCACTGGAATAGTGAATGGAGGTTGTGTTCGGTGACGTTTGTAATATGCCAGGTAGGCGACACTGGATTTATGTGCTTAATATAGCAGCACGAGAAAGATGGGATCCTGTTATAAATAGCAGCCAGTCAAAACTCAGTTTTCACACGTGACTGCGTTGGCTTATGAGAACACATTCCCTAGGTTCTGTAGGTTATGGGCTCTCCAACCCTGTTCCAGGGGTCCCATGCCTATAGGCTACACTTCAAGCTATTTGGCCATTTTAGTTGTGATGCAAACCTTATAAAAACATATATGCCTATGGGCTAGGCTACAAGATGCATGCAACAATGATTTGAAAAGTTTTTTTATTTTTATAAAAAATGCATGTGCCTTTTCTTGACGACACACACTGGGCATCATTCACAAGTGATAATATTCTCACCCAGCTGACTATTCTGCATTTATTAATTTTCTTTACATATACTAAATAAAATTGGTGAATTTAGTTTTGATTTAGATTGGGACATGATCATGCACCTGTCATAACAGGGTGTGTGGGGGGGGCGACAACCCTTATGCACTTGAATAGCGAATAGTGTACACTTCTCCTGTGTTTCATTTTCATGCCAGCCAGGTAGACTACTCCGGTTGTAAAGCGAAGCAATGTGCTTAATATTAGGAAAGTTGTGACAAATAATTAGGCCTGGCCTATAGAAAGTTGATGCGGTCTTCCACTTTTAATAGAGCCATCAAAACGATGTCTTCATGCAACTGCATAGCCTATAGAAATGTTGCGCAACATGGTCTTAAAGGAACACTTATTTAATTCCATGCATCAACCAGCTATGTGGAGCTGGCACTCCCTGCGCAACAGGTTATCATCCTATTCCACTCAAACTCTGAATGCCAGGGCTCTCATGAAGTGTTTGATTTTCGATTTAATTTGCATTGATGTCAGCGTGATTAGAGGGACAATAGAGTGCTGAGTACCAGGCAAGTTTGGTAGGCAACTAATGACCATCAGTGCGCAGTTTTGGAGAAGCCTAGTTACCGTGACGTTACTGCCGGTAATACAGTCACCCCAACAGACCTAGTTGGTACAATTGTGATCATACCAATCAATGACAACTACATGTGGTGTGACAGGCATAAATTGAGAATATACAGTGCAGAATACACCCGTATTCCAAGACAGAAGCTTAAAACATCCTGGGAAGAACTCCTTACCAATTAAATCCAACTCCACCACATTGCAGTTCACGTTCAGATCCTTGAACAGATCCTTTACCTGTAAAGAAAAACATATATGCTGCTTGAACCCCGTCGTTCTGTCTTCGCAGGATTATCTATTGGCTATTACTAGCGATGTACCTCGCTAGCCAGCGTGATAGTCATCCAACTAGCTTTGGGTACACACAACGGGGAGATGAGTGGTGCCTCAGTCAATACATTGTTATAACGGCAAGCTAAAACACTTGTTAGTCGCAAAAAAAACAACTAAAAGTTGGTTATGTTAAGTTTTCTAACGTTAGCCCAAGATAACTACCAAGCTATGGACCCGAGGACAACCCTCCCTAGACCCGACTAGTATCCTAACAGGTCCGGGTCTATACCCGATTGGGTGGACCCGTGAAGAACTCTTGCAGCCAACTAACGTTACTTGCGGGAGAATGTGGCTAACTTACTCGCGGGAGAAATAAGTAAGACAAAAGCTGGCTAGCCAGCTAGTTAAGACAAAAAGTAAACGCATATGTTGGACTTACCTTCACACAAAATGGGCAGTAGCTTTTACTGAATACCAACACTTGATTAGAATCAATAAGCTCCTGTATCCGGGATTTTAGTTCATTCCTCCCGGTGTTATTGTCGATAGGAGGCATTTTCGGACTATTTCGGTCTGACTTGCCTCTTGGCAGCTTCAATTTGTGTCTAACAATGGAAGAGAGGAGCGAAACTCCCTCCAACTGGTTGTCCTTGCGAATCGCAAATAAAGAGAAACTAGCTAGCTTCCTGGACCACTTGAGGTATGATATGGACTACAATTCCAACGGGACAACTTTTGTCCTCATGTCATTTCAGCGCCCGCCCAGTACATCAACACCGCGAAAAGTCGTGCGTAAATTTTAGAGCCTGCCTGCAGCCACGAATGTCTAAACCACGCCTATTTCTGCTAATAGTTTTCTTAAAATGAAATCCGATTTTAAACCTAACCTTAACCACACTGCTAACCTTAAATGAAGACAAAAAAACAAAAACAAAATAGTTGTCATGAATTTTTAAGATATAGGCAATTTTGACTTTGTGGCTGTGGTAACTAGTGAAAACTCTGTGTGCTTGTGCGTGCGTAAAGATCAGTGGGATGTCTGTTTGCTTTCCTAAATAAATACTAACACTTGTTTCAAACCTTTTTCTGAAGAAATGTATTTATATGTGATCCAACCACATTATAACATGAAACTGATGAAGCAGTGAAATTGATATCGATAATGCATGTAATATTAATACGAATTCATAAAATTGTTGGAGGACCAACAGGCAATATTTTCAGACAGCTAAAATATTACATTCGGCGGCTTTCTGAGGGTCCTAAACCCCGATATTTTGGTCTTTATGGTCAAAAGCGACTTTTAATTTGTGCCAATATTCGTTGCGACTTTTACAGTGATAGACAAACCTGCATGAATTTGGATGAACAAGTAACGGTCATATAGCCCATCTGACCGTTCAACATCTCCAGAACAGCACTTCAACATGAATTCACTAAAGCCATGTGTGCAATTTCATTCAAATTACATTTGAACAAAATTGACCTGTGTGTGTGTGTAAATACATAGAACCACAGGTTTTCCTGTACAAGGCAGACAGTAAAATAGGCATCAGAACTGTAAGAGAGACCGTGACAGAAGTTTGAACAAGAACTCTGGACAATTTGCTTAACGTACCAAATTTTGTCCAACATTGAGAATTAAAATAAAATACATAAAACGAGAAGTAGGCAGAGCTGTCATAAGGTCACTTGTCATTCTATCAGATGGAGTACCACACACACACGCATTCTTTAACCTGTTGCGAAAGTTTCTTTAAAATAAAATCACTCAAAACTGTCACTGAAGTAAGTTATAACTGACTTTTAACGACTACAGATACAAAACAAAAATGATATCTTGTTCTCCATTTCATGACATTAGAATGCCCATTTTCTGGACATATTCACTGAATTTAGTCTTCAGAAATAATGACGCCAGGGTTTGAGTGAACTGTTTGGATCGCCTGTGTGGATTTTAGTTTCCATAGAAATGTTCAAGTCCCAAACTTCATATTTAGGTGTTTTGGTCATGTCTAGACGTAATACAGTTTTTGTCGTCAAAGGTAGGTTTTTGGAGAGCAATTTAGCTAACCCTAACCTTTTTCATAACCTTAACCCAATTCTCCTAACCCGCTACGTAAAGTCAATTTTGACAAAACTCTATCCCTTCTAGACAAAACCGCCTAATTCTACAATGTATCTTCTTAAAATCTGATTTTAAACCTAACCAGAGAAGAAGTGAAGCCTCAATCACTATAATAATGTAAGACCTAACCCTAACCACACTGCTAACTTTATGCCTAACCCTAACCTAAAATGAAGACCAAAAAGCTAATTTTAGATTTGATCCATTTTTATGATATAGCCAATTTGGACATTGCCGCTTTCCCATCTAGTGGGAACCCTTTCTGGGTTTACTAGACCAAAATTGTTAATGCAATGCAGTATCATTGGGGTGTCCCTACCCTAAACCCTAACCTTAACTCTTCCCTAACCCTAATCTTAACCCATTTAAATGTCAAATTCAATGGAGGGTAGGGACATCCCAAGGATTCTGGATAGCAAGGGAAAATACTTGATAGCCACATGCAATATTCTTGAGGGGGAGAGCACAAAAAAATACATAAATATGTATTTGCATCGTTCTATATACTACATCTGTTTACACATGTATGTATTACTCAGTACAAGGATAAAAAAAATCTTAGACCATAAACTTAAATTCTCTGGATCTGTACTTTTTTAGGCTACATTACTTATTTGATATATGGCTGATATAATCCATTGCAATAAGAAAGCATAACTCAGACCCAATGTTTTGGCTCATAGCACCGTCTGCTGGAAAGCAAGTGTATATCACGTTCCCACTCCCAGTGTCCCAACCATAAAATGAGCTTTAAACAGTAAATTAGACCACATACTCTCTTTTCATTATTGTTTAAATTAATGATTTATGACTTAAAATGTTCACTAGTAAATCACATATCATCATCACCCACCCCCATCCCCCTCAATTGTTCACATTTCACTTTCAAAAGTTCACCAGTAAATCACATATCATCACCCACCCCCATCCCCCTCAATTGTTCACATTTCACTTTCAAATGTTCACTAGTAAATCACATATCATCATCACCCACCCAGTAGCATACATATTATTTATTTGATGACATCTACAATTT
The DNA here is from genome assembly GCF_002910315.2 of Salvelinus sp. IW2-2015. Taxonomy (NCBI): domain Eukaryota; kingdom Metazoa; phylum Chordata; class Actinopteri; order Salmoniformes; family Salmonidae; genus Salvelinus; species Salvelinus sp. IW2-2015. Next base: position 45,070,385 of record NC_036851.1, on the reverse strand, counting down.
TATTGTGAGAGCCTATAATATAATTTCCCCTCAAAATGCATAGTTTTGGAGCGAAATACAATAATAAATAGTCAAGATAGCAAAGAGTAGTCTCTTTCAACAATGAGACTAACGTTGAGGAAGGTGGTTTTGATCGCGCTGTTGGGCCGGGACCAGCCCTGCTGAAAGCGCAGGTCTGTGTGGGTCCAGAGATGGTTGAAGTCCTGAAAGRGCAGGTCTGTGTGGGTCCAGAGATGGTTGAAGTCCCGAAAGCAGGCAGGGGAGTTCCACCGTCTCATTCAAGTGCTTCAACTATTTCGAGAGGAATTTCGAAGTTACTTTCGTCTGGACCGAAGCGAGTTCGATCACCTGCTCCAGATGGTTGGAGCCAGGATTGCCTGGATGGATAACAACTACCGGGAGTCCATTAGCCCAGTTGAAAGCCTGGAGACGGGTAGTCCATTAGCCCAGTTGAAAGCCTGGAGACCGGTAGTCCATTAGCCCAGTTGAAAGCCTGGAGACCGGTAGTCCATTAGCCCAGTTGAAAGNCGGTAGTCCATTAGCCCAGTTGAAAGCCTGGAGACCGGTAGTCCATTAGCCCAGTTGAAAGCCTGGAGACCGGTAGTCCATTAGCCCAGTTGAAAACCTGGAGACCGGTAGTCCATTAGCCCAGTTGAAAGCCTGGAGACCGGTAGTCCATTAGCCCAGTTGAACGCCTGACGATTAGTCTCCGGTAAGCTAAATTCTAGTGAAATTTTAAAGCCTTTGATACCGTAATTGATTGATATTATATATATATTTTTTAATTTCACCTTTATTTAACCAGGTATGCCAGTTGAGAACAAGTTCTCATTTACGACCTGGCCAAGATAAAGCAAAGCAGTGTGACAAAAACAACAACACAGAGTTACACATAAACAAATGTACAGTGAATAACACAATAGAAAAATCTATGTACAGTGTGTGCAAATGTTGAAGAGTAGGGAGGTAAGGCAATGAATAGGCGAAATAATTGCAATTTAGCATTAACACTGGAGTGATAGATGTGCAGATTATGATGTGCAAGTAGAGATACTGGGGTGCAAAAGAGCAAGAGGATAAGTAACAATATGGGGATGAGGTAGTTGGGTGTGCTATTTTAACAGATAGGCTGTGTACAGGTACAGTGATCGGTAAGCTGCTCTAACAGCTGATGCTTAAAGTTAGAAAGGGAGATATAAGACTCCAGCTGCAGTGATTTTTGCAATTCGTTCCAGTCATTGGCAGCAGAGAACTGGAAGGAAAGGCGGTCAAAGGAAGTGTTGGCTTTGGGGATGACCAGTGAAATATACCTGCTAGAGCACGTGCTATGGGTGGGTGTTGCTATGGTGACCAGTGAGCTGAGATAAGGCGGGGCTTTACCAAGCATAGACTTATAGATGACCTGGAGCCAGTGGGTTTGGCGATGAATATGTAGTGAGGGCCAGCCAACGAGAGCATACAGGTCGCAGTGGTGGGTAGTATATGGGGCTTTGGTTCAAAACGGATGGCACTATGATAGACTCCATCCAATTTGCTGAGTAATGGAGGCTATTTTGTAAATGACATTGCCGAAGTCAAGGATCGGTAGGATAGTCAGTTTTACGAGGGTATGTTTGGCAGCATGAGTGAAGGAGGCTTGCTGCGAAATAGGAAGCCGATTCTAGATTTAATTTTGGATTGGAGATGCTTAATGGGTGAGTCTGGAAGGAGAGTTTACAGTCTAACCAGACACCTAGGTATTTGTAGTTGTCCACATATTCTAAGTCAGAACCGTCCAGAGTAGTGATGCTAGTCGGGCGGGAGGGTGTGGGCAGCAATCGGTTGAATAGCATGCACTTAGTTTTACTAGCATTTAAAAGCAGTTGGAGGCCACGGAAGGAGTGTTGTCAGGCATTGAAGCTCGTTTGGAGGTTTGTTAGCACAGTGTCCAAAGAAGGGCCAGATGTATACAGAATGGTGTCATCTGCGTAGAGGTGGATCAGAGATTCACCAGCAGCAAGAGAAACATCATTGATATATACAGAGAAAAGAGTCGGCCCGAGAATTGAACCCTGTGGCACCCCCATAGAGACTGCCAAAGGTCCGGACAACAGGCCCTCCGATTTGACACACTGAACTCTATCTGAGAAGTAGTTGGTGAACCAGGCGAGGCAGTCATTTGAGAAGCCAAGGCTATTGAGTCTGCCGATAAGAATGCGGTGGTTGACAGAGTCGAAAGCCTTGGCCAGGTCGATGAAGACGGTGTAAGTGACTCCAATAAGAATTTAATGAATGACTGTAACTGTCTTGAACAACAAGGGGTGCAACCTAGCTAGCCAAAGGGCTCTAGTTAATAGCCCCTATGTGACATGAGATGTACTTTTACAGAATGTTAATTAAGACTATAACTTTACCCAAAGTTGGTTTAAAATCCTTTTTTAATGATCCAATGTTACCAAATGAAAAGAAAGTTGGGGTGCCTTCTGCCCTGATGAAGGTAGGCTAGTCTTCTCCAGGACCCCTTGTTGTTCAAGACAGTTACAGTCATTCATTACATTCTTGTTGGAATCATGTACACTCTTAGAAAAAAGGGTTCCAAAAGTGTTCTTCTGCTTTCCCCATAGGATAACCATTTTTTGGTTCCAGGTAGAACCCTTTGGGGAAAAGGTTATAACATGGAACTGAATAGGGTTCTACTTAGAACCAAAAAGGATACTACCTGGAACCAAAAAGGGTTCTTCAAAGGGTTCTCCTATGGGGACAGCCGGAGAACCCTTTTAGGTTCTAGATAGCACCTTTTTTTCTAAGAGTGGAGTTGGCCTGGGCTACAGTTTATTGATACAGTCATAGACTGAATTGTACTGTTTCAAGGCATTGCTAATGATGGTTGATGAGTATTACAATATAATTAGTAGAGCATAATAAACTGTAATGAGGTAGATATATGAGTAGAATTTGTGGGTGGAATTTCAAGTTACAGACAATATTGATAATTCTTTAGAATTATATTTCAGATTCTTGGTGACAGGGGACTCCTACAGGACCATTGGATTCAGCTTCCGAGTTGTAAGGTCCACGGTGGCAGGCATTGTCCCCTCTGTGGCACAAGCCATTTGGGACTGTCTGGTTGGTGAATACATGCCTGTCCCCAAGGAGGAAGACTGGAGGGCCATTGCTGCCGAGTTCTTGGAGAGGTGGAATTTCCCCAACTGTCTTGGCTCCATTGCAGGGAAACATGTAGTAATCCAGGCTCCAACGTGCCCGGGTTCACAATTCTACAACTACAAGGGTAATATTCAGTTGTACTCTTGGCTGTTGTAGATGCCTTCTACTGTTTCCGTGTTGTCGATGTTGGTGCTTACAGCAAGTGAAGTGATGGCAGGACCCTCCGGGACTCTGCCTTAGGCCAGGCACTTTGGAGATTCCACCACCTGCATCACTCCCTGGGGCTGAAGACCTGGGACCCGTTCCCCACGTCTTCATCGGCAACGAGGCCTTCCCTTGAGACCCAACCTCACGAGGCCCTACGCTGGATGCCAGCTGCTATTGCCAAAGCCTGCAGGGATCTTTAACGAACAACTATCCAGGGCAAGGTTGGTTGTTGAATGTGCCTTTGGGATTCTGGCAGCCCGGTGGAGAATGTATTGGAGAGTGCTTGGTCTCAACCTCTGAAATGTCGATGCCTGCGTGAAGACCACATGTGTTCTCCACAACTACCTGCGGAGGTCATTCCAGGAGCCACTCCAGATGGAGACGGGCACGCCAAATGGTCACCTACCTGATGTCACCAGGGCAGGTGCCAACAACACCCCCAGACAGGCACTCCATGTGAGGGAGAAGCTGACCACCTACTTCTCATGGCCAGCAGGTGAAGTCCCATGGCAGTATGCTGTGGAGTGAAACGGCTCTTTTAAGAGCCCCCTAACACCAAGGTTATTTTAAGAACCATCTACCGTTGTCCATGAACAGCATTTTTTCCCCCAGATTATTTTATGTCTCCTTGTCTCTCTTCATTTTGAAGTTATATTTAAGTGAAGTTTGGGAGTAAAGACCACACCTTAAAACCCCTTCCCTCTCCCATTAACGTCAGTATTATACACACCTGGCATGGTACATCAGGTGAGCAGGACCTCTAATTAAGGTTATACAACATACAGTTAGCATGATAACAATGGGAAAATGTAACAATGGGTTGGCGCCCCCCCTTGGTTTGTGCTGTGGTGGAGATCTTTGTGGGCTATACTCGGCCTTGTCTCAGGATTGTAAGTTGGTGGTTGAAGATATCCCTCTAGTGGTGTGGGGGCTGTGCTTTGGCAAAGTGGGTGGGGTTATATCCTTCCTGTTTGGCCCTGTCCGGGGGTTTCTTCTGATGGGGCCACAGTGTCTCCTGACCCCTCCTGTCTCAGCCTCCAGTATTTATGCTGCAGTAGTTTATGTGTCGGGGGGCTAGGGTCAGTTGGTTATACTGGAGTACTTCTCCTATCTTTATCCAGTGTCCTGTGTGAATTTAAGTATGCATCTCTAATTCTCTCGTTCTCTCTTTCTTTCTTCTCCTCGGAGAACCTGAGCCCTAGGACCATACGTCACGGCAAACCGGGCATGATGACTCCTTGCTGTCCCCAGTCCGCCTGGCCTTGCTGCTATTCCAGTTTCAGCTGTTCTGCCTGCGGTTATGGAACCCCTACCTGTCCCAGACCTGCTGTTTTCAACTCTTAAAAAGCCAACTGATATTTATTCCTGATTATTATTTGACCATGCTTGTCATTTATGAACATTTTGAAAATCTTGGCTCTCTCTAATTCTCTCTTTCTTTCTCTCTCTCGGAGGACCTGAGCCCTAGGACCATACGTCAGGACTACCAGGCATGATGACTCCTTGCTGTCCCCAGTCCACCTGGCCTTGCTGCTATTCCAGTTTCAACTGTTCTGCCTGCGGTTATGGAACCGCCACCTGTCCCAGACCTGCTATTTTCAACTCTTAATGATCGGCTATGAAAAGCCAACTGAAAATTATTCATGATTATTATTTGACCATGCTTGTCACTTATGAATATTTTGAACATTTGGCATAGTTCTGTTATAATCTCCACCCGGCACAGCCAGAAGAGGACTGGCCACCCTCATAGCCTGGTTCCTCTCTAGGTTTCTTCTAGGTTTTGGCCTTTCTAGGGAGTTTTTCCTAGCCACCGGTGCTTCTACACCTGCATTGCTTGCTGTTTGGGGTTTTAGGCTGGGTTTCTGTACAGCACTTCGAGATATTAGCTGATGTACGAAGGGCTATATAAAATAAACTTGATTTGATTGATTTGACCTAGGATCCATATAAATAGTACAGTTTACTACCATCTTCACTGGTCTGAAAAAATGCAGGTGGGGAAAAAAACTATTAAGAAGAGAATGTGTTTTTACTTTCATCTTGTCTTAGATCTGCAAAGGTGGAGGGAAGAAATAAACAGATTAAGAATAAATTATATATTAATAAACAAATGAAACAACTGACTATGAAAACATTAGAATTTAATAAGTATTCAAGTACAGGAAAGAACATGACAGGTATGTTTGTTGTAAAAATGTTACAAAAAATAAAATCTATTGAAAGAGGTGCATGTACAGGTGAAGTCGGAAGTTTACATACACTTAGGTTGGAGTCATTAAAACTAGTTTTTCAACATTCCACAAATTTATGGTTAACAAACTATAGTTTTGGCAAGTCGATTAAGACATCTACTTTGTGCATGACACAAGTCATTTTTCCAACAATTGTTTACAGACAGATTATTTCACTTATAATTCACTGTATCACAATTCAAGTGGGTCAGACGTTTACATACACTAAGTTGACTGTGCCTTTATACAGCTTGGAAAATTCCAGAAAATGATGTCATGGCTTTAAAAGCTTCGGATAGACTAATTGACATCATTTGAGTCAATTGGAGGTGTACCTGTGGATGTATTTCAAGGCCTACCTTCAAACTAATTGCCTCTTTGCTTGACATCATGGGAAAATCAAAAGAAATCAGCCAAGACCTCAGAAAAAACATTTGTAGACCTCCACAAGTCTGGTTCATCCTTGGGAGCAATGTCCAAACGCCTGAAGGTACCACGTTCATATGTACAAACAATAGCACGCAAATATAAACACCATGGGACCACGCAGCCGTCATACCGCTCAGGAAGGAGATGCGTTCTGTCTCCTAGAGATGAACGTACTTTGGTGCGAAAAGTGCACATCAATCCCAGAACAACAGCAAAAGACCTTGTGAAGATGCTGTAGGAAACAGCTACAAAAGTATCTATATCCACAGTAAAACGAGTCCTATATCGACATAACCTGAAAGGGCGCTCAGCAAGGAAGAAGCCACTGCTCCAAAACCGCCATAAAAAAGCCAGACTATGGTTTGCAACTGCACATGGGACAAAGATTGTACTTTCCTCTGGTCTGATGAAACAAAAATAGAACTGTTTGGTCATAATGACCATCGTTATGTTTGGAGGAAAAAGGGGGAGGCTTGCAAGCTGAAGAACACCATCCCAACCGTGGAAGATCT
>NC_036851.1:45004720-45057519 GCF_002910315.2 Salvelinus sp. IW2-2015 | reverse complement strand
GCAAGACAGGAATGTCAGTGTTCTGCCATGGCCAGCGAAGAGCCCGGATCTCAATCCCATTGAGCACGTCTGGTACCTGTTGGATCGGAGGGCGAAGGCTAGGGCCATTCCCCTCAGAAATGTCCGGGAACTTGTAGGTGCCTTGGTGGAAGAGTGGGGTAACATCTCACAACAAGAACTGGCAAATCTGGTGCAGTCCATGAGGAGGAGATGCACTGTAGTACTTAATGCAGCTGGTGGCCACTGTTACTTTGGATTTTGACCTTGTAAAAATCACTGTTACTTTAGATTTTTCACTTATAATTCACTATCACAATTCCAGTGGGTCAGAAGTTTACATACACTAAGTTGACTGTGCCTTTAAACAGCTTGGAAAAATCCAGAAAATTATGTCATGCTTTAGAAGCTTCTGATAGGCTAATTGACATCATTCGAGTCAATTGGAGGTCTACCTGTGGATGTATTTCAAGGCCTACCTGGTGTTTATACTTCCACCTTTGTTCAGGGACACATTATTACATTTCTGTTAGTTACATGTCTGTGGAACTTGTTCAGTTTATGTCTCAGTTGTTGAATCTTGTTATGTTCATACAAATATTTACACATGTTAAGTTTGCTGAAAATAAATGCAGTTGACAGTGAGAGGACATTTATTTTTTTGCTGAGTTTAGTAAGCGGAATAAGGACAGTTGGAAAATCTCAGTTGCATTTCCTTGATTCCTCGCATCCTCTCTCCTCACCTCCCACTCAAAACCCATTGAGGAGAAGGTAAAAAACAACAACCAGACTACTCTCCTCTTCCTGTCCTTCCTGTGAGCTGGTCGGCTAAATTGACTCCATCTCTGGAAGGGAAGAGAAAAACACATACAAGCATTACATAGGTGAGATTTATGTTAACTAAATACTGCTTGTATAATGTAGTTAGTGCCATAAATATTGGAACAAGTTGGTAATTCTTGCTGTTAACTCATGGAATTTGTATTTCAGATCAAAAGATGAATATGACAAGCAAATATTTAGACATCAAACTGTTTTAGGATATTTTATAACCCAGAAACAACAGCTGTACATTTACCTCATATTAATCCTTTTATCTGAAATACCAATTAGCCTATATGAGTATACTGTAAAAATGAGAACATGATCTTTACTGTCCTAGATGGGTATTTAAGTTCTGGTCAGATAACCAAAAAACAACATGACTTTTTGGCTATTCAACACCCTAAAATTGTCACTTTTTATACTTTGCCGAAATTACACAAGAATGTTACAAAACCTCCAGGGCGCCCTATTGTAGCGGGCATTGATGCAGTAACGGCCCCTCTGTCGACTTTTGTTGACTTTTTTATTAGTCCACTCGCAGAACAGCTCCCCTCCTTTGTAAAGGACACCAGCAGTATGATCTCTACTATTGAATATGTTAATCCTCTCCCAGAGAATACTTTGTTAGTTACTTTTGATGTTGAGTTGTTATACACAAATATTCCACACGGGAGCGGTATTGAAGCTATGGAACATTTTCTTCCTCAACGTGACCCTAATGAACTACCTTCCAGTGCATGCATTATAACATTGGCTGAAATAGTACTCACACACAACTACTTCATGTTTCTAAATAATTTCTTTATTCAGACGAAGGGTACTGCTATGGGATCCCCCATGGCTCCTAACTATGCTAATTTGTATGTGGGTTACATGGAGAAACAGTCTATTTTCAAACCTCTCAAAAATGTTTTCTTGCCTAACATTATTATGTGGAAACGGTATATTGATGATATTTTTGTTCTATGGAGGGGTGATGCAAAACAGCTCCAGGTGTTCCATGCTTTTCTTAACTCTTGTTCTGAGCATCTGAGATTTACTATGCAATCTGATACACGTCAAATCAGTTTTCTTGATCTTCTGATCTTGTATGAAGATAATGTTCTATACACTGATCTTTACAGGAAACCTACTGATCGTAACAGTTTGTTGAGGGCTGATAGTTGTCACCCACTTCCCTTGAAAAACAGTTTGCCCTACAGCCAATTCTGTCGAATTAAAAGGATTTGTAAAAAACAATCAGATTTCGACAGAAATATGGCCGAGACGCAAAGAAAATTCAAGGAGAGGGGGTATAAAAATGGTCAGATTAATACTGCCATTGAGAAAATTCAAAACAAAANATTAATACTGCCATTGAGAAAATTCAAAACAAAACGAGACATGACCTTTTTCAAGGTCAGTCTCGCAAAAATAAGCATTCTTGCATTCTAACTACCCGCTATTCAAAGTGCTCTGAACAAATTAAGGGAATCATTCACAAACATTGGCACATTCTAAGATCCGATGATAGTATCGGTAATGTGTTTTCAGACCTTCCCTTGGTCGTATTCTCAGGGGGCAGAAACCTCAGAGATCAACTGGTAAACTCTGATTTACCACCCCAAGTTATCCCTACACAACGTGTATTTGCACCACTACTGGATGGAAACTACAAGTGTAATGGCTGTGCTCAATGTAATGGCACCTATAAATGTAGATCCCCCAACCCCCCCAAACAGGGAAACAGATCCCAATCAAAGGTGTTATCACATGCTCCACTTAGGCAGTTATTTATCTTATAACTTGTCCTTGTGGTAAAAATGATGTGGGTAAAACAAAGCGAGAATTAAAAGTACGTATCTCAGAGCATCGTAGCACCATTAGGTGCAAAAACTCGACTTACCCAGTTGCGGCCCACTTTTTGGAAGAAACCCACTCGATTTCGTCTGCACGTTATATTGGCATCGAACATGTCACCCTCCCTAGGAGAGGGGGTGACCTTGACAATTTATTGTTATAACGAGAGGCTGTTTGGATCTTTAATTTAAAGACCCTTGCTCCCTTCGGTCTCAACGTTGACTTTGATCTGAAGCCATTCTTGTGATTATTGTGATTTTGCTATTGTAAATGTTTGTAGGCTTATGTAGCCAAATTGTATCTATGATCATACGCTATGCATTAGTTTTTTGTATGCTATTTGAATATATGAGAATTAACCAATGATATCAGGCCACACCTGGCCATGATTACAGACACCTGTGTGTCTTTTGACACTATATAAATGAGTCATCCCTCAGTGTTTGTCATTATACCCTGATGAAGACCCTGTCTGTCGAAAACGTTGGACATAAATATTTTTGTATCTGAGCTCCTAGAGTGTGCGGCTCTCCTTTTATTTTTTAAGTGTTCCACTCCGCTAGCCAGCACCTCGCCTAAATAGGTGTGCGTTTCTTTTGCCTTTTAGATGATACTGTAAAAACGACCTACTTCACTGTCGCAATACTTATGACTCTACCTGTGTTGTGGAGAATTTTTTTTTACCATTGAACTCGGCATTGAAAAGCAGCTGATGAATTTTATCCTTGACTGCTGCTTTTCTTTGCTGAGGCAGCTTCTTCAGGGTTGGCACCAGGCTCATGGCAAAGAGGGTCTCTTCATCCTCCTTCCTGTGAGCATCAGATTGGGCTGCATCCCTCTCGACGGCTTGGAGGAGCCTCTGCTGAAATTAGTTGATCTGGGGGCTGGTACCGCCGATAGCGCCCTAGGCACAATAAATGGATCCAGAAAAGAAAGAATGTGGCAGAAGCACCAAGGCTGCTAGCCTGAAGCTGCTGACCCAGACCTCTTCTCTTTCTCTGCCCTTCTCTCTCTCTGATACCTGTCCCTGAGTCCTCTCCACTTCCTCCTACAGTCTTCTTCTACATAGACATGAACATGATAAGCCAAACCATTACCTAGCATAGCTATAGTTTTTAGATAGCTATCATGGTCATGTCACCTGCTGTACACACAGACACAGACACACGGTTATCTGACCAAATTCTCAGGGGTACAGTAGTATCTACCAATTCTATTACTATTTATCTGACATACACAGTCATACTCTTTCAAACATGATTATTTGGGCAAGTTATCAGGGGTAGTAAATAGCATAATTGATATTACTTGTCTGTTCACCCTCACACACAACACACACACACACACACACACACACACACACACACACACACACACACACACACACACACACACAACACACACACACTCACACACACACACACACACACACACACACCTCATTGGCTAGGTTAGCAAGCTAGGTTAGCTAGCTAGCTAACTAGCCACATAATTTTTGCAAATGTATAAAAAATATAAAACTGAAATATCACATTTACATAAGTATTCAGACCCTTTACTCAGTACTTTGTTGGAGCACCTTAGGCAGCGATTACAGCCTCAAATCTTCTTGGATATGACGCTACAAGCTTGGCACACCTGTATTTGAGGAGTTTCTCCAATTCTTATCTGCAGATCCTCTCAAGCTCTGTCAGCTTGGATGGGGAGCATCGCTGCACAGCTATTGTCAGGTCTCTCCAGAGATGTTCAATCTGGTTCAAGTCAGGGCTCTGGCAGGCCACTCAAGGACATTCAGAGACTTGTCCCGAAACCACTCCTGCGTTGTCTTGCCTGTGTGCTTAGAGTCATTGTCTTGTTGGAAGGTGAACCTTCGCCCCAGTCTGAGGTCCTGAGTGCTCTGCAGCAGGTTTTCATCAAGGATCTCTCTGTACTTTGCTCCTTTCGTCTTTCCTTTGATCCTGGCTAGTCTCCCAGTCCCTGCTGCTGAAAAACATCCCCACAGCATGATGCTGCCACCACCATGCTTCACCGTAGGGATGGTGCCAGGTTTCTTCCAGATGTGACACTTGGCATTCAGGCCAAAGAGTTCCATCTTGGTTTCATCAGAACGAAGAATCATGTTTCTCATGGTCTGAGTGCTTAACGTGCATTTTGGCAAACTCCAAGCAGGCTGTCATGTGCCTTTTACTGAGGAGTGGCTTCCATCTGGCCACTCTACCATAAAGGCCTGATTGGTGGAGTGCTGAATAGGTGGTTGTCCTTCTGAAAAGTTCTCCCATCTCCATAGAGGAACTCTGGAGCTCTGTCAGAGTGGCCATCAGGTTCTTAGTCACTTCTCTGACCAAGGCCCTTCTCCCCGATTACACAGTTTGGGCAGGCAGCCATCTCTAGGAAGAGTCTTGGTGGTTCCAAACTTCTTCCATTTAAGAATGATGGAGGCCACTGTGTTCTTGGGGACCTTCAATGCTGCAGACATTTCTTGGTACCCTTCTCTAGATCTGTGCCTCGACACAATCCTGTTTCGGAGCTCTACCGACAATTCCTTCGACCTCATGACTTGGTTTTTGCTCCGACATGCACTGTCAACTGTGGGACCTTATATAGACAGGTGTGTGCCTTTCCAAATCATGTCCAATCAATTTAATTTCCCACAGGGGAACTCCAATCAAGTTGTAAAAACATCTCAAGGATGATCAATGGAAACAGGATGCACCTGAGCTCAATTGTGAGTCTCATAGCAAAGGGTCTGAATACTTACCACTTTAGATCAAGCAGCCTTCATGTTCACAGCATTGTCTGTCACCAGTGCAAATACCTTTTGTGGTCCAAGGCCATTGATGACTGAATTCAGCTCATCTGCAATGTAGAGACCGGTGTGTCTGTTGTTCTTTGTGTCTGTGCTCTTGTAGAATGCTGGTTGAGGGGTGGAGATGATGTAGTTAATTATTCCTTGCCACGAACATTCGACCACCCATCAGAGATGATTGCAATACAGTCTGCTTTCTCTATGATTTGCTTGACCTTCACTTGAACTCTGTTGAACTCTGCATCCAGCAAATGAGTAGATAAAGCATGTCTGGTTGGAGGGGTGTATGCTGGGCGAAGAACATTCAGAAATATCTTCCAATACACATTGCCTGTGAGCATCAGAGGTGAATCAGTTGCATACACAGCTCGAGCAAGACATTCATCAGCATTTCTCTGACTACGTTCCTCCATTGAGTCAAAAAAAAATACTGATTCCAGGAGGATCATGAGCTGTTGCTATCGATAAGGTGTCTGATTCATCATTTTCACCTCGAATAGAAGTAGAGGGACTTTTGTCAGAGGTTGCTTGTTGTGAGCGCTGAGGGAACTTTATGCACTTGGCCAGATGATTCTGCATCTTTGTTGCATTCTTCACATATAATTTGGCACAGTTTTTGCTAATGCACACAGCGTTTCCTTCTACATTAGCTGCAATGAAATGTCTCCACATATCAGATAGTGCCCATGGCATTTTCCTGTAGATGAGAAAAAAATGAGTAAAAAAAAACTAATACAATTCCATGTACAGATAAATAGTTAAGCAGTTAGATTAAACAACTCCTTTGTAAGATAAATGTTTTAAAAATTAAACATGTATGGAAACAGGTGAATTAACACTCCTCAGTCATCAGGCTCAAGCAAGCTAAAACCCAAATGGTAGCAAAAACTAACTAGCAGAAATTGTTAACAAGTTAGAAATTATATAAACACACTTTGCTGTAGGCTACTATTTACTAGTTAACAAAAAAGCATGTATGTCATATAAAATATATTCACCCCACACAGTATTGTAATCAAAATTTACCAGAAAGCATGTAGTCCTTGGCTCAGACAGTGTAGTAGTGTGGGCTCAATAGCATCTCATTAGTGTGCAAGATCTTGAGAATCAGCTGTACATGTGATGGAAGAGTGCACTGCACATGTGATGGAAGAATGCACTGTGCATGCAGAGGGTTGCAATTCCATTGAATTGGAGATAGATTAACCAAAATATGCCTAAAGACCTAGAATTGCCTTATGTGTATCCCACAAAAAAGGTTCACTGTTATAAGCTTTTTGATGAATTTAAGAAAAATTACCAAAATTACAGGGCTTAACTTCCCATGGAAAATTTCCGGAAAAAATCTGGAAATTTACCGGAAGGTTTCCGACCCTTTGCAACCCTAATCTGTGTAGATGAAGATTAGGGTTGATGGGGAGGAGACAGGTTAAAGAAGGATTTGGAAGCATTGAGACAATTGAGACATGGATTGTGTATGTGTGCCATTCACAGGGTGAACAGGCAAGACAAAATACTTACAGTAAGTGCGGGGTATGGTAGTAGGTGCCAGGCACACTGGTTTGTGTCAAGAACTGAAACGCTGCTGGGTTTTCTGTGTATTTCAAGAATGGTCCACCACCCAAAGGACATCCACCCAACAAGCATTAGAGTCAACATGGGCCAACATCCCTGTGGAATGCATTCGACACCTTGTAGAGTCCATGCCCCGACTAATTGAGGCTGTTCTGAGGGCAATTTAATATTAATATTAATTAAATATTAAATTAAAAGTAATATTAATTCATATGAATAATAATAATAATATGCTATTTAATATTAGGAAGGTGTTCCTAATGTTTTGTACTGTTTATAAAACACAGGAAACTCCAGAAGGGTGCAATTGCGGCCCGCAATTCGGGGGGTTCCTGCATCTGCAAGAACCCTTTCTTTATAATTCTATTGGTTCATTTTTAAGCTAGGTACACTAGCGGGAGGCGCTCCAGTACAGTAGGTGGCGGTAATGCACCATTACATTGGAATGGCAGATAGAACAAGGAGCAGTTAGGGTAATTTATAAATATATTTGACAGTAGCTAGCAGTGTCCTTCATCCCCACCCATCAGGCACCGCTTTCCAGAAGTTCTGTTAACGATGGCAGGTGTTCGGCAGTCAGTCTAGGACACTGTGTGCTAGCTAACTAGGAGGACTACAGTACACAGCAGGCAGGTGAATTATTTATTTAACTAGGGAAGTCAGTTAAGAACAAATTCTTATTTACAATGACGGCCTTGTGGGTTAACTGCCGTGTACAGAGGCAGAAGGACATATTTTTACCTTTTCAGCTCGGGATTTGATTTAACAACTTTTCAGTTACTGGCCCAATGCTCTAACCACTAGGCTACCTGCCGCCACAATGCTGGCCGCAATCACACTCTATTGGGAAAATGCCCTGACAAAACGGCTGCATTGGACCTTTAACTAATTTACAATGATGTCACCAGGGATGCCTTCAGACGTTTTTACGTTCTGGAATATTCAATTGAATGGAAACAGTGCTGTCCTGAACGTCCAGTTTAACAACGTGGAGGGGTTGGGTTGTGGGTTAGGGAATGATGTCAGCATGGCCTCTTCTCTTTTAAAACGTCACTCATTGCTTCAAACCACACCCATCAAACCGGAGGAAACATACCTCAAAGTCTGTTCAAGAACGTTTTTGGGGGGGAAACGTGTCGCTCAGTACCAACCATTCAAGCGAACTGAACCCACCTCTAGATATAGAACAGGAATAGAACAACAAATTAACGTTTCGTATTTTTCAGGTGAGTAGTATATTCATCCTGCGATCTGCCTGTGTTTGGTTGCGAAAAAGCATTGCGTTTACTTGCGGATGACGGGATAAGCATGGTGTGAATCACCGAGGTGAGTCAAGTGTAGCCTTTATCATGTTGAAGCAATTTCTTGAATATTGGGTAAATATCTCTAAAGACACCGCCCTCCTGCCGCAACGTAATATTCACTGACTATTTTACAAGTTTGAACAAGAGGATCGAACATGTTTCATGTTGTCTTTCGACTTATTTTGAAACCAGCACGTTATTACCCGTTTCATTGCAAGATAACACTTTTAACAAGCAGTTAGCTGGCACAAATATTACATGGGTATACTACAGCAAAGCGCGCGCGCGTGTGTTAGGGAGAGTCCTGTCTGAGATCGGTACTGACTCTTCCTCTCCGCCCCCTAAGTAACTCAACAAAGATATAAGCATCAAAGCAGCGGCTTAACAAGAGGAATCATACATAGACTGGAGTGAGACGACACGATGGCAGAGAACAAGATGGGGCCAAACATTGGGGCTGGGGCTGGAGGTTTTGCCAAACTGGTACAAAAGTCATTGAATCGAGCTCAGGAGAAGGTAAGCAACTAGTGAACCGTGGCATCTCTGTTACCCTGAAATCAAGATTGCCACAATTCTTTAGGCTTTTCTACACGACTATCCTTGTTATTTGGGCTACTTGAACTAGTGATGCTCATAAGTTATTGTCCTGTTTATGCATATTGATATTAAATTAGTATGGTGACAGTAGGCCCACGTTGTATATTAGAGTAATACAATTTCTTAAGACACATTCTCTATCGATGCTGACTGTTGGTTTGAGGGGGTTTGAGTGTTTAATCTGTTTGAAGAATCATTATGCTGAATGTAGGCTTTGATGTTGATATCTCCCAGCTTAATTCCTTGAGACAAAAATCAACTCAGTTCAAACAATATTCCATTGACCTTTTTTTGAGCTAGCCTATATCAAGTTGTCTATTCCAATAGAAATCAACCGAATGAACTCTGTAGCCTTTATGGAGGAATTTCCATGGGCTTTGTCAGTATTAGTTTGTTAATACCTTTTTGTTGATGTTTTTTGCAAATGCCACTTCCTGCCTCTGCTGTACACTTCCTCTCCCTTTCTACTCTTACTCGGTGGCTTTGTGGTTCACTGCTTGGCCTGGGTTCTACTCTGCTAGTTTCACTTTGCTTGCTGAAACGCTCAAAACAGGACAGAGAGTGTAGTTTGTGTCAGATATTGTAGTGTATGTAAAATGAAATCCGTTCAGTTGTGCCCAAGTTCCATCCTATCATTTGGGGTCAACCACAGAGGTCATTTTTGGGAAGGGGAATGCTAGAAATGATGTTGGCCTCTGTATAGAAAATAGTGTGGCCCTTATCCTATTACAGTTCGCTTTTGAACTAATTGATTAGAATCATTATGGAATACAACGTAGGGCCTAGTATAATGTAAGTGTGATTGTTAGCACCTCACACTGGTCAACCTCAACAACAGCACCTGTTTAGAGACTCAAGTCTTTTTAATGTTGTCTGAAACCTGTGGATAGGTCACCAGCTGTTTGCTTTCATCTTGTCATAGGTCATGCAGAAGCTGGGTAAGAACATGGAGACAAAAGATGAACAGTTTGAGCAGTACTCCCAGAACCTTCTCAAACAACAGGTACCAATGCAGACATCGCCAATCAAAATAAACGTTCAACCGTGTTATTTTTGCAAAGCCTATTCGATTCAGAGTTCGGACATTGTTTGTGTGTGAAAACTATTTCTAAGATGCATACTTTCAGTTTTTCCGAACTTGCTCATCATAGGGTGGCTTGCACTACCGGTGCTGGTACAGGAGCAGATCTATTAAATCTGCGTTCCAGCGGTATAAGCAGTTTACATTTTTTAATAATTCGAAAGATTGCTCAGAAAACCAGGTGTTTTAATCAGCGTATGTGGACTTCAATTTTGACCTTACCCAATTTAAGATAAGAGTAAAGTTTTTACATGGCTATTGCTATACTCAGCCTACTGCCATAATCAGTGTAATGCCGAATTATTTGTGTGCATGTTAACATACTGACTGATACATAAAGTTTGTATCGATGTGCAACATATATTAGGTAATGAGTGGTACTTACTGTTGGTTGCTCACGTCTCTTCATCCCCTAAGTCACATAAGGACCATATTCACATGACTGAAACTTTTTTGCATTGCTAATGGATCTAAACTCCAGGCATTTGGAACGGTGGTCTTCCTTGCACTTTGTTTACATTCTTAGTTTTTCCATGTAATTTTACTGGCTGATATGCTGTCAAATGGCTTACTGACTCTAGCCACTGGTCAGTCACTCGTTTGGAAAAGCACTTTAAAAACAGATGTTTTGTCTGCTTAATAATTTTGTTTTTACTGTCCTTGTGTTGGTCAACCATACAAATGTTCTCCGATAGATTCAGTTTATATCTTGAAAGTGAGCCATATCTGACGTTAGGTTAACCGTTTAACTGCCCTCAGAGCTGTGTGCCATCTTAAATCTCTGTGTTTTGGGGCATTTCACCAAATCAGCATGTATCATTTGAGAAAAAGTCATTAGTCTGAACATTTTCTCAGAAATAATTTTAATAAATTCCATGACGACCTGTCCGTTAACCTCTGACTTCCCAGCTCTGACCAATTTTGTGCATGCCGATAACATGACATGTCACAGGAAGGAGCTCCACCCTTAGACAGTTTTCACTCTTATATCGCACTTCTATTACGAAACCGAGTAGGACGCACCCGTGATATTTTCACCAGACTATCTTGTGTAAAACAATATCCTCCTTTACACTGAAATGTTTTTAAAGTCATTGGTTTCTCTTGCTCCTTGAAGCACAAACCATTTGCACTAGCACAAACCATTTGACTTGTTTGAAAAGGTCCTCCTTGTTTTTAAAGGGACATAGTAAAATTGAAATGACTTAAGTGTCACTTTTAATACTCGTACACTTTGTACTGTTATTGTTTGTGAAATGTTTCCAAAACGTGACTGTACAACTTGAATTGGGAAGTTCCTGGTCTCTTACAATGTTTATGGGAGACTTATCTTCTGTAAAGGTGAAGTCAAACTGGAAAGGGTCTTTTGATGGATGTTCTCACTGTAAGGAAAAAATAACCCTTTCATAGAATCTTCTATCTTTACAACCAACAGAATGATGGCGGCAGGCTATTTAAAGAAGTCAAAGCATACTTCAGTGCAGTGAAAGGTAGGATCTGTCTACATCTCAATCCATAGCAGAGGTTGCTCTCGGGCATGATGGCACCTACGGCCCTAGATCTGATTAATTTAATCAAATACATTAGTTGAAGAAAAACAGGTTATAGACACCGTACTTATTTGTAGTGTTGCCCTGCCCATTTGGGCAGTTCAAGCTGCCATATTCATATTCTGGTCAAAACCAAATATCAACTTATTTTTTGTACTTCTATCTTTTATATATAGGTCTTTTCATGGCCACAAGATCTGAAATCATTACTTTGGTCTTTAAACTGTTAATATAGTAGGAGGGCTATATCTTGTACAGTATTGTTCAACTTAACACACTGGCCAGTCTTTTTACATTTATTTTGAAATCTTTTTTTATTGTCATTATAATTTTTTGGTGTAAACTGACCTTACTTTGAAAACCTCTCTGGTAGCATAACTGTCAATTTATAAAAACAAAGAACTACCAGCCATTAAAAAGGCAGCCCAAAAAGGGCAGAACGTGTTATTAATTTGAGCAGGAATAATGTTTGTTTTTTTGTGCTACCATTTGCATACCACTTCAAGTGAAGCCCATCATGTTTTGACCTTTAAGTGTAGGTGTAGCCGAATCTGCAGTGTGCCACTAAACCAAAACTACTTCATCTAAGTGTGTCATCCATGTTGATTTTTGTCATACGAGCTGTGTAAAGGCTAAAAGGTTGGTGCTATTCATTAGTGCACACCAAAGCAAAACGTTTCGCAACAGAAAACAAGCGTTTCTTATTGGAAAAGTTCTGTTTCCATCAGTTTGGTGCCTAATGAATACAACCCTAGTTTCAAACATTCAACCCACATCCCCAGACTCTGACCCTTGGTCTAGCTAACAAGGTATCTGCTAGGCAAGCTACCATCTACACAGATGTCTACTTTCTCACTTGGCTGTCCTAAACAATAGCTATTAGCTTTATAGTGTCATCTAAACGCACCAGTTTTGCTATAGTTCACACGTTCCTTCTGTCCTTCTCCACAGTGATGCATGAGACTTCCAAGCGACTGTCCCAGACGTTAAGAGATGTCTATGAACCTGACTGGCAGGGAGGAGAGGACCTGTCTGTCATCATGGAGGTGGGCCATAGATGGGTGTTTTCAGACAAGTGGATTTTTTTGTTGTAGACTAGAGGAAGAACCTCTGATGACGATCCATTGACCAAAATGTTGGTCTGAGAACCATTAACTAAGAGCAGAGTATACAATAATACCAGTGTGTTGACCAGAGTTTCAATTTCAAAGACTACAGTTATGCAAAAGTGCTTTTCATGTTTCAGGTGAGGCAGTTCTTTCGGTGTGTATTTATGATAATTGTTAGTATACACTGACACGGTGACTGGATTCATCAGGAAGTCTATAGGGGATTTTCCCACTGTAAGATCAAAACCTATCCGATCCAGAAACCATAGATAGATGGCAGCATTTGCGCAAAAATGAAAGCGTGAACCACTGCATTTAAACACGCACGGTGACTGAAAATATGGTAAAGTACAAACAGTTTAGTTATGCCCTCTAAGTCAGAGGCAAAACGTCAGTACAGAGACAAAGGTGTATTCGCAATTCAACGGCTCAGACCCCAGACTTACGTGGCAGGGACTCCAGACGATCATAGATTATAAAGGGAAACAAGCTATGTTGGGGACATTGTCTTGCTCCCCGAAACAAGCTAAACACCTTCACCCATTTCAAGGAAAACAGTACCTCCGATGCAGGCTACCGTGAGCTCTTGTGCTCTGTGGCTGACATGAGTAACACATTTTAAGTGTGTTAACCCTCGCAAGGCTGCCGGTCCAGACGGCATCCCTAGCCTCGTCCTCAGAGCATGCACAGACATATTCAATCTATCCCTATCCCAGTCTGTTGTCCACACTTGCTTCAAGATGTCCACCATTGTTCCTGTACCCAAGAAAGCGAAGGTAACTAAACTAAATGACTATTGCCCGTAGCACTCACTTCTGTCATCATGAAGTGCTTTGAGAGACTAGTCAAGGATCATATCACCTCTACCTTACCTGACACCCTAGACCCACTGCAATTTGCATACCGCCCCAACAGATCCACGGATGACGCAATCGCCATCACATTTCCCTATCCCATCTGGCCAAGAGGAATACTTATGTCAGAATGCTGGTCATTGACGACAGCTCAGCCTTCAACGCCATAGTATCCTCCAAGCCCATCATTAAGCTCCGGGCCCTGGGTCTGAACCCTGCCCTGTACAACTGGGTCCTGGACTTCCCGACGGGCCGCCCTCAGGTGGTGAGGGTAGGTAGCAACACATCTGCCATGCTGATCCTCAGTGCGGGCCCCACAAGGGTGCATGCTCAGCCCCCTCCTGTACTCCCTATTAACCCATGACTGCGTGGCCACGCACGCCTCCAACTCAATCATCATGTTTGCAGACGACACAACAGATGTAGGCCTGATTACCAATGACAAGACAGCCTACAGGGAGGAGGTGAGGGCCCTGGCGGAATGGTGCCAGGAAAATAACCCCCATGTCAACAAAACGAAAGAGCTGATCATGGGAGACAGCAGAGGGAGCATGCACCCATCCACATCGATGGGGCCGCAGTGGAGAAGGTGAAACGCTTCAAGTTCCTCGTCGCACACATCACTGACAATCTGAAATGGTTCACCCACACAGTGTGGTGGAGAAGGCGCAACAGCGCCTCTTCAAGCTCAGGAGACTGAAGAAATTAGTCTTGGCCCCAAAGAACCACTCTAATTTTTATACATGCACCATTGAGAGCATCCTGTCGGGCTGTATCACCGCCTGGTACGTCAACTGCACCGAATGCAACCGCAGGGCTCTCCAGACGGTTGTGCGGTCTGCCCAACACATCACCGGGGGCACACTGCCTGCCCTACAGCACCTGGTGTCATAGGAAGGCCAAGAAAATCAAGGACCTCAGCCACCCGAGCCACGGCTTGTTACCCCGCTACCATCCAGAAAGCGAGGTCAGTACAGGTGCATCAAAGCTAGGACAGAGACCGAAGCTGTTTTTCAGTCTCAAAGCCATCCGACTGTTAAATAGTCACCACTAGCCGGTACCCTGCCCTGAACTTTAGTCACTGTCACTAGCCGGCTACCACCCGGTATTCAACCATGCACCATAGAGACTGCTGCTCCGTGTCCATAGTCATTGAACACTGGTCACTTTGATAATGTTAACATACTGGTTTACCCACTTCATATGTTTGTACTGTATTCTAGTCAAGGCTCATCCTGTTCAACTATTGCTGTACATATTCTTCAGATATACTAAATATTCTATCCACATACTGTCCATAATGTCTAAACATCCCATCTCACACAGACACATAAACAAACAAACAAACAAACAAACTGGTTGGTTCGAGCCCTGAATGCTGATTAGACTGTAAACTCTTCTTCCAGACTCACATTAAGCATCTCCAATCCAAAATTAAATCTTGAATCGGCTTCCTATTTCGCAACAAAGCATCCTTCACTCATGCTGCCAAACATACCCTCATAAAACTGACTATCCTACTGATCCTTGACTTCGGCAATATCATTTACAAAATAGCCTCCAACACTCTACTCAGCAAATTGGATGTAGTCCATCACAGTGCCATCCGTTTTGTCACCAAAGCCCCATATACTACCCACCACTGCGACCTGTATACTCTCGTTGGCTGGCCCTCGCTTCATATTCGTCACCAAACCCACTGGCGCCAGGTCATCAATAAGTCTTTGCTAGGTAAAGCCCTGCCTTATCTCAGCTCACTGGTCACCAGAGCAGCACCCACCCGTAGCACGCGCTCCAGCAAGTACAGTTGAAGTCGGAAGTTTACATAAACTTAGGTTGGAGTCATTAAAACTCGTTTTTCAACCACTCCACAAATTTATTGTTGACGAACTAAAGTTTTGGCAAGTCGGTTAGGACATCTACTTTGTGCATGACACACAATTTTTCCAACTATTGTTTAGACAGATTATTTCACTTATAATTCACTGTATCACAATTCCAGTGGGTCAGAAGATTACATACACTAAGTTGACTGTGCCTTTAAACAGCTTTGAAAATTCCAGAAAATTATGTAATGCTTTAGAAGCTTCTGATTGACTCAAATGATGTCAATTAGCCTATTGGAGGTGTACCTGTGGATGTAGTTAAAGGCCTACCTTCAACCTCAGTGCCTCTTTGCTTGACATCATGGGAAAATGAAAAGAAATCAGCCAAGACCTCAGGCAAAAAATTGCTGGAGGAAACGGGTACAAAAGTATCTATGTTGATATAACCTGAAAGGCTGCTCAGCAAGGAATAACCACTGCTCCAAAACCGCCATAAAAAATGCCAGACTACAGTTTGCAACTGCACATGGGAACAAAGTTTGTACTTTTTGGAGAAATGTCCTCTGGTCTGATGAAACAAAAATAGAACTGTTTGGCCATAATGACCATCGTTATGTTTGGAGGAAAAAGGGGGAGGCTTGCAAGCCAAAGAACACCATCCCAACCGTGAAGCACGGGGGTGGCAGCATTATGTTGTGGGGGTGCTTTGCTGCAGGAAGGGACTGGTGCACTTCACAAAATAGGTGGCATCATGAGGACGCAAAATTATGTGGATATGTTGAAGCAACATCTCAAGACATCAGTCAGGAAGTTAAAGCTTGGTCACAAATGGGTCTCCCAAATGGTCAATGACTCCAAGCATACTTCAAAAGTTGTGGAAAAATAGCGCAAGGACAACAAAATCAAGGTATTTGAGTGGCCATCCACAAAGCCCTGACCTCAATCCTATAGAACATTTGTGGGCAGAACAGAAAAAGCGTGTGCGAGCAAGGCCTACAAACCTGTTACACCAGCTCTGTCAGGAGGAATGGGCCAAAATTCACCCAACTTATTGTGGGAAGCTTGTGGAAGGCTACCTGAGACGTTTGACCCAAGTTAAACAATTTAAAGACAATGCTACCAAATACACTCAATTAGTATGTAAAATTTCTGACCCACTGGGAATGTGAGCTGAAATAAAAGAAATAAAAGCTGAAATAAAGCATTCTCTCTACTAATATTCTGACATTTCACATTCTTAAAATAAAGTGGTGATCCTAACTGACCTAAGACAGGGACTTTTTACTGGGATTAAATGTCAGGAATTGTGAAAAACTGAGTTTAAATGTATTTGGCTAAGGTGTATGTAAACTTCCGACTTCAACTGTAGACTTTTCTATTGTGTTATTGACTACGTTTGTTTATCCCATGTAACTCTGTTATTTTTGTCGCACTGCTTTGCTTTATCTTGGCCAGGTCACAGTTGTAAATGAGAACTTGTTCTCAACTGGCCTACCTGGTAAAATAAAAAAATTGGCTGACAGTCCTGGTATATCAGACCGTATACCATGGGTATAACAAAACGTTTATTTTTACTGCTCTAATTACATTGGTAACCAGTATAATAGCAATAAGGCACCTCTGGGGTTTGTGGTATATGGCCAATATACCACGGCTAAGGGCTATATCCAGGCACTTCGCGTTGCTTCGTGGCTATATACCACACCCCCTCGGGCCTTATTGCTTAAATATTTCACACACTCTGGACTCCGACATTGCTCGTCCTAATATTTTTAAATTCAATTTTTACTTTTTTAATTTGTGTGTATTGTTAGATATTACTGCACTGTTGGAGCTACACCGGCAATAACATCTGCGTATGTGACTTTTGATTTTGGCATATGTATTTCTGTTGTATAGTAGAAAGCAACCTAAAGGTTTATTTCAAACATTTTTTTTTACAACAGAGTGAGGACTTGCTGTGGAATGATTATGAAGAGAAACTAACAGACCAGATAGTTCGCACCATGGAGAATTATACTGGACAGTTTCATGAAGTCAAGGTAGCGTCTGATAAATTCTTATCAATTGTTTGTGGTCCGATAGAACTAGTTCACGTCAAAGCTCTTCTCTCCCCATGTGTTTACATTGCTGATAGGTCCTACAAACAATCATGAGAGACTAGTGCCATGTGGCTCATGGGAATTGTGCTCAGAAATATCGCTTCTCCCCCTGCCTCTTAGGAACGAGTAGCCAAACGCGGTCGGAAGCTAGTAGACTACGATTCTTCACGCCACCACTTGGAGGCGCTGCAGAATGCCAAGAAGAAAGACGATGCAAAAATCACCAAGGTGTGTTGAAAATTAAATGTAAATTAAAGCTGTATAGATTATTTTTGTTCTTTGTCTATGTATTAGGATAAAAACACTGAAATAATTTGGATTCCATTTCTCTCTGATCAGGCAGAGGAGGAGTTCAACAAAGCCCAGAGTGTGTTTGAGGAAATCAACAAAGAGATGAGGGAGGAGCTTCCTGTTCTCTATCAAAGGTGATGTCAATGGACCACAGTACATCGGGGTCGTGTTCATTAGGCACCAAATGGGGAAACAGGGAGGGACTACTGTTGCTCTAGTATAACAGAACATTTTCCCTCTTGTCTAAAGCCGGATTGGATGCTACGTGACCGTCTTTCAAAACATTTCCAACCTGAGGGACGTCTTCTATAAGGAAATGAGTGTGGTAAGCCTGTTTTTCCTACATTCTGATATGGATGTTATTCTCCCAAAAAGAATAAAACTATCACAATATATTTAACACATCTTTATCACAGATCTAAATAATTTACTGTATGTGACGTAGTATAGTATCTCGCTGTTCAGATGAAGAAATGTACTGCAAGTCAACTGTTATTGACTAATAGAATAACCACACTTGATTGCAGCTGAACCATGAGCTTTACAGCGTGATGAAGAAGCTGGAGACTCAGCATTCAGGAAAAGCTTTTATCATCAAGGGCCTTAACAGGTCAGTGTTTCAGATGACCATAAGAATTCACCACATTTGTTTAACCTCTTAGTCTTTATTATGTGATAGTTGGTGGTAATATAGTCATGTGAAAAGTTTGAGAATTGATTTTATTCATATTTAACTTTTTATTCATTTATTTTCCATGGAGAAAAAATAAATATACTTTAATTTGAATAGTTTTCTTCTCATCAAGTCTAGAATCTGGGATCTAAGACTCTACAACCTGCTAACCAGCCAGATCATCTCACCCTCTATATCCTCTCTTAGCACCAAGTCCAAGAAGAGAAAATCTCTGGTCATCTCAGCGCCCATCCCCTGTAACACAGCCTTCCCCTCGGAACACACAGCTCTCCACGCATCCACAGCCCCGGAGAACGGCAAAGAGACCTGTACCCAGAGCATCCCTGAGGAGCCCGATGCCATCTCAGGAGAGGCTGATGAGGGCACTGGCATGGCGGACCCCAGCGTCTTCACCTCCGAAACGTCCGACTTCTCAGATGAGCTGAGCTCCAACGGCACCACTACACCCAACAGACGGTCGGCGTACGACAGCGACAACGGGGTCGGGAGTGACGTTGCTTCAGAGGGTCTGAGTGACCTCCAAGAGGGCGGTGCTTCGGAAGAGCAGGGCCTTAGCCAATTGCAGGACTACTCTGCCATAGAAGAGCAGGTTCAAAGGTCAGAGGTGACCTCTGGAGGTGAGGTCATTACCAATCAGAAGGCTGTGGCTGAGTCCACAGAGAGCAAAGTCCTACATGACACTGACCAGGCTAATCTTCCAGAGCATGGCAAAGCCAAGGCTCCACCGCGTCCTGCGCCACAACTTTCCTTACCCCACTCTGAGAGGCACTCCTTCCCCCCTGCAGAGGCCAGCCAAGTGGAGGTGGTGGAAGAGAAGGGAGCTTCCCAGGCGCTGCAGGCAGGTGACACAGAGAGCACTGGAAATGACTCGGACTCCCAGAATTCACCTGGTTTCATTTACAAGGTAGTTTTGCTAGTAATGGTATTCTCTTTATAATATATTATAGTGTGGTGTGTATATAGAGTCCATTGTCCTAACATTCTTTGAAATGTAGATGTTAGTCAATCAATTATGAATTCTATGTTATTGGATAAAGTGAGAAGACCTCAGTGTTTCACATGCCTGAAGTGGTGTAAATATAAATGTGTTAATTGATGAATTAATGGCCAGCTCAGTGCATTAGGTATCTATTGGCAGCACATACTGTATGGGCCCAGTCCTAACTTGAGATTCCATTGACATACATGATTTACAATGCAAACAATTTAAGCTTGAGCCTTACATGAGGGAAATAAAGTCCTTAGCACTTTAATTCAAAATGTTATATTTTGATGAAATATTTGTGCTGAGTATTTGTCTAACAGAGTTGTTTATGTAATGGTGTGATATCAGGGAGTGGCGCTCGAGGGTCACATTTCAGAAGACGGCACACTGCAGTATGACGTGGAAGACGTGATTCTTATCCTCGCCGACACAGAGGAGAAGGTGTGTGTGCATGTATATACAATATTTGTATTCATGTTAGCCTGTCTCCTTGGTGTAGTTTAACTTCCAAATAGGACCACTAAGTAATACTAAAGGTCATAGTCTTAAACTGAGCACTGAATTTGAAACAGTTTCCCCACATGCATGTCACTTTAGAATTATTGGGATTTTCAGCACGTTATGTAGCAAGTTGAGCCAATATATGGTATTGCTTTGATTTTGTTGACACTTTCATGGTTCCCTTTTTATCAAGATTGCAGAACTGATCCTTTATTCACGAAGCGTCCCAGAGTAGGAGTGCTGATCTAGGATCAGTTTAGTATTTTAGGACATAATGAATGAGAACGGGGACCTGATCCTAGATCAGCACTCCTACTTTGAGACGTGTAATGTAAATTGTTCCTGATCTCTCTTAAAAGGTGAGTAACATGGTGTGTGTTTGTTAACCTTTACTCCACTACAGCAGGAAGGCATGGCCAAGGTGGTGAGGGAGAAGACGTGTATTGAGCAGGGAGATCTGTCAGAATGAGACAATTTGTACCTGTCATTTCCTGTCTTCCCCTCGAGCTGTGGTGATCCATTCAGTGTTCATGTGCTAGTCAGAACATTTTTCCGACTTGCTAACTGGTTGTCGTTATACATGCGCCACGTTCAACCAGTTAGCAAGTCGGACATTTTCAGAGTTCTCATTAGCACAGCGGCACACACAATGGACGGAGATGGTATTGGTGTGGAGGACTACGAAGAAAAGAGAGAGGAAAAACAGGAACACAAGCCCTATTAATCACACGCTTCCATGTCTCAACTTGTTGGAAGATACCGATGAGTGTCATACTTACCGAGAGAATGTTCTTTTGTTCACACATGTTTTTGATATACAGTATTTTGGCCTTGTTTGTGTTATCATTGTGTAAGCCTCGAAACTGTGAAACTTATAGAAACCTTTTTTTTTATATCGATGCCATTGAAAGAGTTGTAGTTTAATAAAGTTATATGTGAGAGACGAGTGGTGTTGTTGAAGTAGCAAAAATAAAATAATTCTTACTGTTCTAATAGGTTGCATGGGTCTGCTTTAGCTTGGCTACTTAAGCAATAAGGCCCGAGGAGGTGTGGTATATGGACAATATACCACGGATAAGGGCTGTCCTGATGCAACGAGGAGTGCCTGGCCACAGCCCTGAGGTGTGGTATATTGGCCAAATATATGACAAACCCCCTGAGGTGCCTTATTGCTATTATAAACTGGTTACCAACGTAATTAGAGCAGTAAAAACAATTTTTGTCATACCCCTTGTATATGGTCTGCTATACCACTGCTGTAAGCCAATGAACATTCAGGGCTTGAACCACCCAGTTTCTAATATTCCATATGCCCATGAGTAGTCAAGCCCCCGTGTATCACATGTTACAACACAAGGTGGCGCTAGTGGTCTAACAAACTACAGAGATGACTCATTTTCACTTGAGGTGGTGCTTTCCCATAATTTTTTTGTTGTTGCAGTGATTGTGAATAATAGTGTCAACTTCATGGCCGACCTTGAAACTTGGTGGGATAACTTCATTTTGTACCAGATGCAACCTATGTCGAGAGAGAAAAGGACGATACACTGTCAATTCAGTTAGGATAATTCCAAAGAATCTGACAAAATAGTTACTCTAAATGGGTTATTTATTCATTAATATATAGTTTCCATTTATTTGACGATTTTTCTAAACCGGTGCATTCAATATTTTCAAATGAACAACATTTTCCTAAGTGTAATACATTGTGGAATATCAAAAAGTATTGAGACAACTGTAAAATCCAGACAAAAAAAAGTTAAAGGTTATTGTACTATTTACTTAATATACAGTATCAGTCAAAAGTTTGGACATACCTACTCATACGAGAGTTTTCATTTATTTTTACTATTTTCTACATTGTAGAATTATAGTAAAGACAACTATGAAATAACACACATGGAATCATGTAGTAACCAAAAAAGTGTTAAACAAATCAAAAGGTTTTATATTTGAGATTCTTCAAAGTAGCCAACCTTTGACAGCTTTGCACACCCTTGGCATTCTCCACCAGCTTCATGAGGTAGTCACCTGGAATGCATTTCAATTAACAGATGTGCCTTGTTTAAAAGTGAATTTGTGGAATTTCTTTCCTTAATGCGTTTGAGCTAATCAGTTGTGTTAAGGTAGGGTGGTAGACAGAAGATAGCCCTATTTGGTGAAAGACCAAGTCCATATTATGGCAAGAACAGCTCAAATAAGTGAAGCGTCCAGCGTTACTTTAAGACATCAATCTGGAAAATTGTAAGAACTTTGAAAGTTTCTTCAAGTGCAGTCGCAAAACCATCAAGCGCTATGATGAAACTGGCTCTCATGAGGACCGCCACAGGAAAGGAAGACCCAGAGTTACCTCTGCTGCAGAGGTTAACTGCACTTCAGATTGCGGCCCAAATAAATGCTTCATCAATTGTTCAGAGGCGACTGCTTGCATCAGGCCTTTATGGGCGAATTGCTGCAAAGAAACCACTACTAAAGGACACCAATAATAAGAAGAGACTTGCTTGGGCCAAAAAACACGAGCAATGGACATTAGACTGGAAATTTGTCCTATGGCCCGAGTCCAAATTTGAGATTTTGGGTTCCAACCGCCGTGTCTTTGTGAGACGCATTGTAGGTGAACGGATGATCTCTGCATGTGTGGTTCCCACTGTGAAGCATGGAACTAAATGACTATCACCCCGTTGCACTCACTTTTGTCATCATGAAGTGCTTTGAGAGACTAGTAAAGGATCATATCACCTCCACCCTACCTGATACTCTAGACCCACTCCAATTTGCTTACCGCCCCAATAGGTTCACTGACGATGCAATCGCCATCACACTGCCTTATCCCATCTGGACAAGAGGAATAGCTATGTAAGAATGCTGTTCGCTGACTACAGCTCAGCATTTAACACCATAGTGCCCTCCGAACTCGCCATTAAGCTCGAGACCCTGGGACTCGACCCCGCCCTGTGCAACTGGGTCCTGGACTTTCTGACTGGCCACCCCTAGGTGTTGAAGGTAGGAAACAACCTCTCCACCCCACTGATCCTCAACACTGGGGCCCCACAAGGGTGCGTTCTCAGCCCTCTCCTGTACTCCCTGTTTACCCATGACTGCGTGGCCATGCATGCTTCCAACTCAATCATCAAGTTTGTAGATGACACTACGGTGGTAGGCTTGATTACCAAAAATGGCGTGACGGCCTACAGGGAGGAGGTGCGGGCCCTCGGAGTGTGGTGTCAGGAAAATAACCTCTCACTCAACATCAACAAAACACAGGAGATGATCGTGGACTTCAGGAAACAGCACGAGGGAGCACCCCCCCCTCCACATCGACGGGACAGTAGTGGAGAAGGTGGGAAGTTTTAAGTTCCCCGGCGTACACATCACGGACAAACTGAAATGGTCCACCCACACAGATAGTGTGGTGAAGAAGGTGCAACAGTGCCTCTTCAACCTCAGGAGGCTGAAGAAATTTGGCTTGTCATCTAAAACACTCACAAACTTTTACAGATGCACAATCGAGAGCATCCTGTCGGGCTGTATCACCGCCTGGTACAGCAACTGCACCGCCCTCAACCGCAAGGCTCTCCAGAGGGTGGTGCGATCTGCACAATGCATCACCGGGGGCAAACTACCTACCCTCAGGACACCTACAGCACCCGATGTCACAGGAAGGCCAAAAAGATCATGAAGGACAAAAACCACCCGAGCCACTGCCTGTTCACCCCGCTATCATCCAGATGGCGAGGTCAGTACTGGTGCATCAAAGCTGGGACCGAGAGACTGAAAAACAGCTTCTATCTCAAGGCCATCCGAGTGTTATATAGCCATCACTAACATATTGAGGCTGCTGCCAACATACAGACTCAAATCTCTGGCCACTTTAATAAATGGACTTAATAAAGGTATCACTAGTCACTTTAAATATCGCCACTTTAATAATGTTTACATATCCTACATTACTCATCTTTTATGTATATGCTGTATTTGTAACGGTCGTTCTCCTCCTCTTCGTCTGAAGAGGAGGAGTAGGGATTGGACCAAAACGCAGCGGTAGATGAAGACATGATGAATTTATTAAACAAACGACGAAACACGAAATAACACTTGAATAATACAAAATAACAAAACGACGTAGACTGACCTAAAACATGAGAACTTACATATACACGAAGAACGCACGAACAGACTACAAACAAACGCTACAGTCCCGTGTGGTACGAACATACATACAGACACGGAAGACAACCACCCACAAACAAACAGTGAGAACACCGTACCTTAATATGGTTCTCAATCAGAGGAAACGTCAAACACCTGCCTCTAATTGAGAACCATATCAGGCAACACATTAACCCCAACATAGAAACACAAAACATAGACTACCCACCCAGCTCACGTCCTGACCAACTAAACAAAGTTAAACAAAGGAAAAATAAGGTCAGGAACGTGACAGTATTCTATTCCATCTACTGCATCTTGCCTATGCCGCACGGTCATCGCTCATCCATATACTTATATGTACATATTCTTATTCATCCCTTTACGTTTCTGTGTATAAGAAAGTTGTTGTGAATTTGTTAGATTGCATTTTAGATATTACTGCGTTGTCGGAACTAGAAGCACAAGCATTTCGCTACACTCCCATTAACATCTGCTAACCTTGCGTATGTGACCAATAAATGTTGATTTGAGTTGGAGGTGTGGAGGTGCTTTGCTGGTGACACTGTCTGATTTGAAAAATTTCATAAACTGTACTGGTTAATCTAATTTCAACCAGCTTTGTAAAAATTGAAATTAGGGTAACACTTCAACTTAAATACATTGACTTAAACTGGCTAAAAGGTTGTTGTTACGTCAATCTTATTTCAGCATAATCAGAACTATGTACATGTTGAAATTGCATTGAAAATTCCTCTAAGAAATGTAAAAAATATTTTCCATCCTTTTGGGTGGTTTGAAATTGTTGAATTTCATATTTGATTAGACATATTTTATTTGAGATGATTAGATTCTATTAGTCACATGCACATGGTTGCAGATGTAAATGCAGGGTAAAGTGAAATTCTTACGCTCTGAGCTCCAACAGTGCAGGTCAAAGGGAAGCGAATGAAACAAAAATAAGAATATATAAATATTTACAACTGTAGCAATGATAAATGTCCATTGGGGTGGGGGCAGGGTAAATGTCTGTTGAGGGGAGGGGGGTGCACCGTTTTGTGTCAAGAATTGCAACGCTGCTGAGTTTTTCACACTCAACAGTTTCCCGTGTGTCTCAAGAATGGTCCACCATCCAAAGGACATCCAGCCAACTTGACAACGGGTAGATGCGTTGGAGTCAACATGGGCCAGCATCCCTGTGTAATGCTTTCGACACTTTGTAGAGTCCATGCCCAGACGAATTGAGGCTGTTCTGATGGCAAACACAATATTAGGAAGGTGTTCCTAATGTTTGGTATTCTCGGTGTATATACTGTATTTTATGAATAACTTATATCCAATGGTAATGTTTATTTACAGGTCTAATGGTGACTACTTCTAAACTTCCAAAGATCCAATCAACCTTGAATGAATGATTGTATACCTAGCTACACATTGAAAGGATGGTGTCCTTTTGTTGGGCAAATTAGTCAATCAATCAAATGTATTTATAAAGCCCTTTTTACATCAGCCGAGTCACGAAGTGCTATAGAGAAACCCAGCCTAAAAGCCCGAACAGCAAGCAATGCAGATGTAGAAGCACGGTGGCTAGGAAAAACTCCCTAGAAAGGCAGGAACCTAGGAAGAAACGTAGAGAGGAACCAGGCTTTGAGGGCTCGCCAGTATTCTTCTGGCTGTGACTTTCAACTATTCAATGATATTTAGGTAGTCTACGCAAATGAGTGTGGAAGCTGATCAGGGTCTAATTGTGTTTACATGATAGCTCATTTGAAACAAACACAGCTTTTCCAAAGCTAAGCAGGGTACATACAGTAGAGGTAGGCATCTTTTTTCTGAATTCCCAGTTGTCTTGAAAGCACCATTATGCACAGATACTGGGGCAGTTTTGCACTTGCTTTCCAGGAAGGTGACTGGGTTGTCTTCCTCAGTAGAAATCCCCCTGTGACAGCTGTTCCAAGGTAATGGTGGAAAACATTTTGCTCATCGTTTTTTTTTTGTGACGTGGTAATGACAGCCTATAAATTACAGAAGTGATTTGAAATATGGTTTGACACAGTTGGAATGCTGTGTTGAAGGAGACAACAGGAGTAGGCAACACCAGCTTTACCAGAATCCAATCTCTTCCCAAATGGTAACATTTTAGTCTCGTATTGCTAATTAAGTAGCCTACAACAACCATCAATAAATTAGTCAGTCTAAACTGCAGGAAGCCATTCGAGGCCAGAGTACATGTTGATAACAGCGACAGGCGCCTTATCAATTTCCTCGCAAATTCCGCCCTATGGTTTAAGCACATTTCCTTCAGTTAAAGAGCAACGAGGCAATCTATGTCGCTACATCTATGCAGCAGTTCCTCTTTCATAAGGGAAAAACAGGAAACATTTTGTTCAAGTAAAATCTGCTCCATTCACTGTTGCACAGGTTTTCCATTGGCTGACAAACTGGTGGAATACAGTATTTCAGACGTAGACTGGTTGAGAGTAAAGAAGTCTGAGGGCACCAAGCCTTCCCCTCCGGTCACTATCAGCCAGAAGACATTGGTTAGGAGACTTAGAATGATGTTGGTTACTAAAGGATTAAATTGGATGCTGCAACTGCAGCCTTCAAAAGGACAGTGGCAGTAGTTGTGAAGTTATTTGCTGTCAAAGTATTATTTTATTGAAATCGCATTGTGATGGTTATAGTGGACACTGCAAAAAAATAATATACACTGCTCAAAAAAATAAAGGGAACACTTAAACAACACAATGTAACTCCAAGTCAATCACACTTCTGTGAAATCAAACTGTCCACTTAGGAAGCAACACTGATCGACAATAAATTGCACATGCTGTTGTGCAAATGGAATAGACAAAAGGTGGAAATTATAGGCAATTAGCAAGACACCCCCAATAAAGGAGTGGTTCTGCAGGTGGTGACCACAGACCACTTCTCAGTTCCTATGCTTCCTGGCTGATGTTTTGGTCACTTTTGAATGCTGGCGGTGCTCTCACTCTAGTGGTAACATGAGACGGAGTCTACAACCCACACAAGTGGCTCAGGTAGTGCAGCTCATCCAGGATGGCACATCAATGCGAGCTGTGGCAAGAAGGTTTGCTGTGTCTGTCAGCGTAGTGTCCAGAGCATGGAGGCGCTACCAGGAGACAGGCCAGTACATCAGGAGATGTGGAGGAGGGAGTAGGAGGGCAACAACCCAGCAGCAGGACCGCTACCTCCGCCTTTGTGCAAGGAGTAGCACTGCCAGAGCCCTGCAAAATGACCTCCAGCAGGCCACAGGTTTGTAGCCGATCGAATATACAGTGGGATATTGGTCATATTGCACTTCCTAAGGCTTCCACTAGATGTCAACAGTCTTTAGAACCTTGTTTGATGCTTCTACTGTGAAGGAGGGAGGAATGAGGGCTCTTTGAGTCATGGGTCTGGCAGAGTACCATGAGCTGACCACGCGCGTTCACGTGAGAGAGTTAGCTTGCGTTCCATTGCATTTCTGAAGACAAAGGAATTCTCCGGTTGGAACATTATTGAAGATTTATGTTAAAAACATCCTAAAGATTGATTCTATATTTCGATTGACATGTTTCTACGAACTGTAATATGACTTTTCGTCTGAACTTTCGCATGGATTTGCCCGCGCGTTGTGAGTTTGGATTGTGTACTGAACGCTCGAACAAAAAGGAGGTATTTGGACATAAATGATGGACTTCATGGAAGAAATCAAACATTTATTGTGGAACTGGGATTCCTGGGAGTGCATTCTGATGAAGATCATCAAAGGTAAGTGAATATTTATAATGCTATTCTGACATATGTTGACTCCACAACATGACGGATATCTTCATGGCTTGTTTGGGCTCTGAGCGCTGTACTCAGATTATAGCATGGTGTGCTTTTTCCGTAAAGTTTTTTTGAAATCTGGCACAGCGGTTGCATTAAGGAGAGGTTTATCTAAAGTTCCATGTATAATACTTGTATCTTTTATCAATGTTTATTATGAGTATTTCTGTAAATTGATGTGGCTCTGCAAAATCACCGGATGTTTTGGAGGCAAAACATTACTGAACATAACACGCCAATGTAAACTAAGAGTTTTGGATATAAATATGAACTTTATCGAACAAAACATACATGTATTGTGTAACATGAAGTCCTATGAGTGTCATCTGATGAAGATCATCAAAGGTTAGTGATTCATTTTATCTCTGTCTGCTTTTTGTGACTCCTCTCTTTGGCTGGAAAAATGGCTGTGTTTTTCTGTGAATAGGTGCTGACCTAACATAATGATTTGTTGTGCTTTCGTCGTAAAGTCTTTTTGAAATCGGACACTGTGGTGAGATTAACAACAAGTTTTATCTTTAAAATGGTGTAAAATACTTGTATGTCTGAGGAATTGTAATTATGAGATTTCTGTTGTTTTGATTTTGGCGCCCTGCACTTTCACTGGCTGTTGTCATATCGATCCCGTTAATGGGATCCCAGCCATAAACCCACTGTTCCTAGGCTGTCATTGAAAATAAGAATTTGCTCTTAACTGACTTGCCTAGTTAAATAAAGGTAAAATAAAAATAAATAAAACTCTTGAGGTAGTTAGCAAACCAGGCCAAAGATCTCTCAGAGACACCAATACTCCAATAGCTGGTCCACAAGAATGGAATGGTCTACCGTATCAAAATCTTTGGCCAAGTCAATAAAAATAGCAGCACAACATTGCTTAGAATTAAGAGCAATGCCCAATGCCCATCATTGAGGACCTTTAAGGTTGCAGTGACACATCCATAGCCTGAGTGTAAACCAGATTGCAAACCCAAGAGAATACTATAGCCATCAAGAAAGCCAGTCAGTTGATTATTGACAAGTTTTTCCAACACTTTTGATAAACAGGGCAAAATAGAAATAGGCCTATAACAGTTAGGATCAGCTTGATATCCCTCTTTAAATAAAGGACGAACCGTGGCTGCCTTCCAAGCAATTGGAACCTCCCCAGAGAGAAGAGACAGGTTAAAAGGTCAGAGATAGGCTTGGCGATGATAGGAGCAGCAACCTTAAAGAAGAAAGGGTCTAAATCATCTGACCCAGATGTTTTTTGGGGGTCAAGTTTCAGGAGCTCCTTTAGCACCTCGGACTCAGTGACTGCCTGCAGGGAGAAACTTTGTAGCGGGGCAGGGGAAAAAGAGGGAGGGGCGTCGGGGCTAGTCGCATTAGAACGGGAGGGAGATTAGGAAATGTTGGATGGGCAAGGAGACATGGCTGAGTCAAATAGAAATCCTGACATAATGAAGTGGTGATTAAAGAGCTCAGCCATGCTTCTTGTCAGTAACAACCACATCATCAACATTAAGGGACATGGGCAGCTGTGAGTTCTGTTTGCATTCATGGAATGGAGGTTTTGTTTAAGTGTGAAGAATCAGTTCTTGATAAATCTAAACCTCTGTTCTACCTCAACACCTGTGTGTCCATAGACCAGGGACAGGCAACCCTGTTCCTGGAGTGACGCCGGTACTACAGGATTGTCTTCCAACCAGGCACCACGCCTGACCAACTGAGCTAATTGATCAGTTCTGTGATTGCCTAAATTCAACACACCTGGTCTTCCAGGTGGGTTAAGTCAAAAACATGAAGTGCCTGTGGCACTCCAAGACCAGGGTTGCCTACCCCTGCCATAGACTTTGTAGGTCCGTGCATACATCTATAAACAAATACAGCCCCATCACCTGACGTATGGTATGCAAAAGCAGATCAACACTCATTAGTTCATTATGAGCTTTTACACTATAAACACTCAGGCTGTACATTATTGTCTAGCCTATCAAACATTTTCGTGCAAAATATCTTGAGAAATCTGTAAGCAAAATGTTGATGAAAACATTTGTAATGCTAAATGAAAGTCTCATATTCAATGCCTGCCCTTCTTGGACCGATGGCCTCTCTTCTTGGTAGAGACATGTGAGGTCATCTGTACATCATTCAGCAAACTAATACAGCCCATCACCTGATGTATTGTACGCAAAGTCAGAGGAAAACAGCCTCCATGACTGTTGTCATTAGTCCATTAGGAGCTTTTTAAGTTCTGTACACTAAAAAAAAAGGGTTCCAAAAGGGTTCTTTGGCTGTCCCATAGGAGAACCTGTTTGGGTTCCAGGTAGAACCCTCTGTGAAAAGAGTTTTACCTGGAACTTAAAAGGGTTCTCCAAAAGGTTGTCCTATGGGGACAGCCGAATAACCCTTTTAGATTCTAGATAGCAGATTGTTGATGTATGTATAATGCATTTGATACAACTACTAGTTTTGCCAAAACATGTAACACAATATTGGGTGGTATCTAACTAAATGTGTTTTTATTTTTCTGTACAAAGGTCTCAAAAGAAGGAATTCACCAGTTAACCTGATTCAAGATGTGATATTATTACCAGTCTGGGTGGAGGAGGACACCACCATCAACTCTAAAATATCTCTTAAAAGTTTGCCTCTACTCCAGTAATAGGGATAATTCTTTAAGTAAACATGTATGGGTGGTTTCCTGGACACAGATTAAGCCTAGTCCTGGAATAAAAAACATTTTCAATGGAGATTCTTTATTGGGCATGTTTATTAGTCTAGGACTGTGCCCAGGAAACCGTCCCGTAGTGTATTGGTGAATGGATGATGATTGTGTAATGGTAATGTACATGAAGATGTCTTAGTCTCTAGTCTCAAACAAAAGTAAACAAACTTCAATTAAACTTGCCTCCATCTTGATCTATGCAATAATCCCCTCACTTACAGGTATCTAAATAGGAGTTTTACTTTTACTGCAGAATGTTAACAAGAAAACACGTTGGGAACTGTTGTATTTTTCTTCTCCCCCAAACATCTCCAGGCAAGTCATGTCAGGATCTGTGAATACCTAGACAGTGACTTCAGCTAACAGAACAGATGTTGAAACTTGGTGTCACACGCTTGCATGTTGTTCTTTTAATAGCCCCTAATCCTGTGGTTTCCTCTGTGTGTGTGTGTGTGTGTGTGC
Organism: Salvelinus sp. IW2-2015; assembly: GCF_002910315.2. Taxonomy (NCBI): domain Eukaryota; kingdom Metazoa; phylum Chordata; class Actinopteri; order Salmoniformes; family Salmonidae; genus Salvelinus; species Salvelinus sp. IW2-2015. Next base: position 45,026,434 of record NC_036851.1, on the reverse strand, counting down.
TAGTGTGTGTGTGTGTGCTAGTGTGTTAGTGTGTGTGTGTTAGTGTGTGTGTGTGTGTGTGTGTGTATGTGTGGGGGCAAGTGGGTGGGGGGGCATGCCATCTTTCACTACTCACAAGGCAAGAGACAGCCATGTGTCTGTGTCATGCCTCCTATCACTTTGTTCTGATAAAACACAGACATGAGCCTGTCATGCTGGTGTGAGTGTAAAACGGGGGATGCAGGAGAGCACGGATTAAGACATAACAAAGTTGGGTCATACAGCCATTTGACTGCTCAAATATCTATTTTTATTGCTGACAATGTAGACAACTTTTCAAATCCTTCTATTTGTGTGTAATCTCTGTAACAATGATTTATAAGGCATGTACTGCAGAGGAAACAAGGGGATGGTCCGAGGTGGTGTGTGTGTTAGCACTTTTGACTGTAAAAACAGGAACCAATAATATCCTCTAGGTATTTTGAGGTTCACAAAACTAGCCAGAGTAAAATAAGATCCCATATACTTAATAGGTTACATTACAAAATAATGAGTAATTGCAGTGAAAGCTCAGTTTAGATTGAATCACTGTAACCTGGGCCTATAAGTCAAAAACTGAAAATATAATGTATACCAATACAAAATTAGGCTAGCCTTTTTTTCTCAATTTTTGATAGGCCTACATCTCAGTAGCACACACACACACACACACACACACACACACACACACACACACACACACACACACACACACACATACACTAAATCTGGTTTGGAGTGCGCCCACCTCCCCAGTTTTTTATATCCATAGCTCCACCCCAAAATAAGTTTGCCATGAACTCCCTCTATTAGTCTTACACTGCTAGTATGAGAGGGAGATGCAGAGTGAAACGGGATCCTATTCCATTCACAATTAATTCATTTATATGTTGGAATATGCATTACCAAAATATCAGGCAGGCGTTTCACACCTCATAGCAGGTTAATTATTGTCTTGCGATTCGACGCACAAAAGAGATGGGCACTGGACGGCGACTTTCAGCAATTTCAGTCAACTCAATCCTGCGTAATCCAGTTTATTGCGCCCGGTTCGTTGTAATTGCAGTTGTTTTTATCCAGCTGTGCGCAACGTTTAATTTAGAAACAGAAAACCGGATCGTCTACTCTGGACCTAAGGGATCTTTTTTCGGTTATTCCGTGGATTTTTTCTACAATAATGCATCTAGGTGAGTGCGCATTAATCTTACCACTCAGTAGTGTTTTAGGAAAATGTCACCACAATATACACTATTCCTTTTACTTCAAAAGTGATTTAAATTATTCCGTACTTTTTGATATTCTTGTCATTCAATATAGTCTAATTTCACCCATGGTCTACACGGCATTGTATCATGTTATTGGCCTATATGTTACCACTGCAGCCTAGCCTACTAATTCGATTTGAATAACGGTTAATAGGGAACCCGCAATGGACAAGCGCATGTTGATGCTTATTGTCATGAATCTTGCCCTGGAGGCAGAACTGAGCGATTTATGCTAGATAGAACATTTCTACTTTGCAGCTGGCCTATGTCGTAAAAATTTATGAAAGCAAAAATGAGATTTTTGGTCTTAATTTAAGGTTAGGCATCAGGGTTAGCAGTGTGGTTAAGTTTACGGTTAAAGTTAGGTTTAAAATCAGATTTTATGACTTTGTGGCTGTGTCAGCTAGTGACTACTCTGCAGAGCTGCCTCCAGAGCAAGATTCATGACAATAAATGCCAACTGCTTACTCTCATGGGGTGATATCTTCTTCAATGGAAGCTCCACTCGAAAAAAGGCTCGTTTTTATTAGTCCACTCCAAAATGTTTTGCATGTCAGCAGTCAAGTTTTCAGGATATCGGACTTTCAAGAAGCAAATTGTCATCGACCACATCATCATGCTAAGTGGGCTATTTTCCATTTGATTATTTTGTGGTATATTCCAGACAGACATATTCAGCATTTTTGCAGATTTGGATCAAATAAAGTGAAAATGTAAATCATTGGATGAATAGGGATTCCATGTACTTTGAATAGCCCCCCGCCCTTTTCTAGAATTGTATTATATACAAAAATAGAAATGCAACAATTTCAAAGATTTTACTGAGTTACAGTTGGCATAAGGAAATCAGTGAATTGAAATAAATAAATTAGGCCCTAATCTATGGATTTCACATGACTGGGAATACAGATATGCACCTGTTGGTCACAGATACCTTAAAAAAAGGTAGGGGCGTGGATCAGAAAACCAGTCAATATCTGGTGTGACCAGTATTTGCCTCATGCACCACAACACATCTCCTTGGCATAGAGTTGATCAGGCTGTTGATTGTGGCCTGTGGAATGTTGTCCCACTCCTCTTCAATGGCTGTGTGAAGTTGCTGGATATGGGCGGGAACTGGAACATGCTGTTGTTCACATTGATCCAGAGCATTCCAAACATGCTCAATGGGTGACATGTCTGGTGAGTATACAGGCCATGGGAAGAACTGGGCCATTTTCAGTTTCGAGGAATTGTGTACAGATCCTTGCGACATGGAGCCGTGCGTTATCGCGCTGAAACATGAGTTGATGGCAGCGGATGTATGGCAAGACAATGGGCCTCAGGATCCCGTCACAGTATCTCTATGCATTCAAATTGCCCTAGATAAAATGCAATTGTGTTCGTTGTCCGTAGCTTATGCCTGCCCATACCATAACCCCACCGCCACCATGGGGCACTCTGTTTACAACCTTGACATCAGCAAACCACTCGCCATACACGTGGTCTGCGGTTGTGAGGATGGTTGGATGTACTGCCAAATTCTCTAAAATGACATTGGAGGCGGCTTATGGTAGAGAAATGAACATTCAATTCTCTGGCAACAGCTCTGGTGGACATTCCTGCAGTCAGCATGCCAATTGAACGATCCTTAAAAAATCTGTGGCATTGTGGTGTGTGACAACACTGCACATTTTAGAGTGGCCTTTTCTTGACCCCAGCACAAGGTGCACCTGTGTAATGCACCTTTTTGTGCATATGGAAAATGTTTGGGATCCTTTTCTGAGCTCATGGGATATGGGACCAACACTTTACACTATTCACTTTTCTGAAATGTACGGATTCATGAGTGCTATTAGCCTACAGTAGAAGGGCAATTCTCATGCAGGCCTAGTTTACAATGGGATGTAACTTTGACATAATCGTTAGGCCTATAATGTCAGGGGTTAGGTCACAATGCTCATTTGGCTAATTAATAGATAATAAGGATGACCCATTTACTCAACTCTGAGGGTCACCATTGACATCCTAGAGCATTAAACACATTTTTAGAGGCTAGGCCTATATCAACTCCCGTCACAGCTTTCCTTCTACTGTCCTCAGAGGCAGAGTCGGTTTGATGCCATTGACTTAATAAATGTCCCCGTTTTCTGACACCAGCAGCAAGGAAATTGTTTTGTCTTACTCCGTTGGGGGGAGGGACAGATGTGTGTTGTGGAGTCATTACCAAGATGTTGATTTAGTCCAATTGTATGAGTCTGCTCTTTTTCCCTTGTGCTTTATTTATCTTGTCAGGACAGGACAACGGTAGCCTTTGTGCTGAAATAAACTAAATCATTGAATAGCTATCTATTTTTATTGTTTTGATTTCACTAACTTGATCATATGACTGTTGATTGCTCCTGCCTTGTTCTGGGTCATATTAGTCAAGTTGGAGTAGCTGGAAAACAGTTGATGTCACAGGGAGACAAATAGAGTGACATGCCTTTTTTTCTCACTTGCCTGAAAAGGCTCTCCTCAATTTCATGCCGCAAGTTAGATTGTGTTGTCCCATACAGGCGGTTGCCAGAGTTTGCTGTTTTTCAGCATGCCAAAGTTGTTTATGTGTCTCAGCGACATCCACAGTGTGAGTCAATGACCCTAGTTAACACAGAACCCCAGTGTTTTGGTAGAGGGTGTCTGGCAATAATATGTTATCAGCAGCAGCTTTAGAATGGTTCTGTTGAATAAGCTGCGATGTTAATACAGTGTTTCCCCTATGTTAAAGTGTGGTGTTCGTTCTCCTCATTTATTCCATTTCCACAGATTGTTGCCATTTGACCCTTAAATAGCCCAATACTCCACTGAAATGTGTTCCGTGTTTAGCCTCCTTGGTGGAATAATATCGGATTCATTAAATGTAGGACATGTAGCCTGCACTGCTTCTTTTGGATTGGGGAGAGATGTTTGAGCCCACTGGAGGTAGACCAGACCAGAATGTACCATTATATATATATATATCTCCCCTAACCATAAACCCCTTCCACCCTCTATCAGTCCAGTAGAGCTGATGAAGCCAAGAACTAGCCTTAGCTATGATCTGTTTACTGAGACAGGACAGAGCTATTGGGGAACGTTATGTCAGACTGGTGGTGATGATGAGGATGATAAGGTACCTGTAAAATGAAGGATCCTGAAGATCCTTTCAGGGCCTGTATTTATAAAGCATATCGTAGTAGGTGTGCTGATCTAGGATCAGTTTAGCCTTAAATCATAGATAGATCATAGTTAATGAAGTAATTCCATACATCAGCCGATATCACAAAGTGCTGTACAGAAACCTAGCCTAAAACCCCGAACAGCAAGCAATGTAGATGTAGAAGCACAGTGGCTAGGGAAAACTCCCTAGAAAGGCCAGAACCTAGGAAGAAACATAGAGAGTAACCAGGCTCTGAGGGGTGGCCAGTCCTCTTCTGGCTGTGCCGGGTGGAGATTATAACAGTACATGGCCAAGATGTTCAACCGTTCATAGATGACCAGCAGGGTCAGATAATAATAATCACAGTGGTTGTAGAGCAGCACCTCAGGAGTAAATGTCAGTTGCCTTTTCATAGCCGATCCCTCAGAGTTAGAGACTGGAGGTGCGGTAGAGAGAGAGTCCAAAACACCAGGTCCGGGACAAGGTAGCACATCCGGTGAACAGGTCAGGGTTCCATTGCCGCAGGCAGAACAGTTGAAACTGGGGACAGCAAGGAGTCATCAGGCCAGGTAATCCTGGGGCATGGTCCTAGGGCTTAGGTCCTCTGAGAGAAAGAGAGAAAAAGAGAGAGAGAATTAAAGGGAGCATACTTAAATTCACGCAGGACACCGGATAAGACTGACCCTAGCCCCCGACACAGACTATTGCAGCATAAATACTCGAGGTTGAGACAGGAGGGGTCGGAGACACTGTGGCCCCGTCCGACGATACCCCCGGACAGGGCCAAACAGGCAGGATATAACCCCACCCACTTTGCCAAAGCACAGCTCCCACACCACTAGAGGGATATCTTCAACCACCAATTTACTACCGTGAGACAAGGCCGAGTATAGCCCACGAAGATCTCCCCCACGGCACGAACCCGAGGGGGGCGCCAACCCAGACAGGAAGATCACGTCAGTGAGTCAACCCACTCAAGTGACTCACCCCTCCTAGGGATGGCACGGAAGAGCACCAATAAGCCAGTAACTCAGCCCCCGTGATAGGGTTAGAGGCAGAGAATCCCAGTGGAGAGAGGGGAACCAGTCAGGCAGAGACAGCAAGGGCGGTTCGTCATTCCAGTGCCTTTCCATTCACCTTCACACCCCTGGGCCAGACTACACTCAATCATAGGACCTACTGAAGAGATGAGTCTTCAATAAAGACTTAAAGGTTGAGACCGAGTCTGCATCTCTCACACGGATAGGCAGACCATTCCAAGCCTGTGTCTTGTGACCGTAGCGTACGTGTAGGTATGTACGGCAGGACCAAATCGGAAAGATAGGTAGGAGCAAGTCCATGTAATGCTTTGTAGGTTAGCAGTAAAACCTTGAAATCAGCCCTAGCCTTAACAGGAAGCCAGTGTAGATAGGCTAGCACTGGAGAAATATGATCACATGTTTTGGTTCTAGTCAAGATTCTAGCAGCCGTGTTTAGCACTAACTGAAGTTTATTTAGTGCTATATCCGGGTAGCTGGAAAGTAGAGCATTGCAGTAGTCTAATCTAGAAGTGATAAAAGCATGGATTAACTTTTCTGCATAATTTTTAGACAGAAAGTTTCTGATTTTTGCAATGTTACGAAAATTTAAAAAAAGCTGTCCTTGAAATATTCTTGATATGTTCGTCAAAAGAGAGATCAGGGTCCAGAGTAATGCCGAGATCCTTCACAGTTTTATTTGAGATGACTGTACAAACAACAGAAGATCTCTTTGTTTCTTGGGGCCTAGAACTAGCATCCCTGTTTTGTCCGTGTTTAAAATACAAAAAATTAACTCGATCCACTTCCTTATGTCTGAAACACAGGCTTCCAGGGAGGGCTATTTTGGGGCTTCACCATGTTTCATCGAAATGTACATCTGTGTATTGCCCGCATAGCAGTGAAAGTTAACATTATGTTTCCGAATGACATCACCAAGAGGTAAAATATATAGTGAAAACAATAGTGGTCCTAAAATTAAACCTTGAGGAACACCGAAATGTACAGTTGATTTGTCAGAGGACAAACCATCCACAGAAACAAACTGATATATCTAAGACAGGCCAGATCTTGTCCGTGTAGACCAATTTGGGTTTCCAATCTCTCCAAAAGAATGTGGTGATCGATGGTATCAAAAGCAGCACTAAGGTCTAGGAGCACGAGGACAGATGCAGAGCCTTGGTCTGACGCCATTAAAAGGTCATTTACCACTTTCACGAGTGCAGTCTCAATGCTATGATGTGGTCTAAAACCAGACTGAAGCGTTTCGTATACATTGTTTGTCTCCAGGAAGGCAGTGAGTTGCTGCGCAACAGCTTTTTCAAAATGTTTTGAGAGGAATGTGAGATTCGATACAGGCCGATTCGTTTTTTATATCTTTGTATCGGGGACATGATCCTAGATTAGCTGTCCTAAAAATAAATACTTTGTGAATGCAGCCCTGAACTGCCTTTTGAGTGAGACAAGATCACTGACCTATATGGTAAAGGATCCATGAAGGGAGTATATGTGTGGAACGCCCTGAACGTAGAGAGCTTTTTATGTCTCTATTTTGGTTTGGTCAGGGTGTGATTTGGGTGGGCATTCTATGTTCATTTTCTATGTTTTGTATTTCTTTGTGTTTTACCGGGTGTGGTTCTGAATCAGAGGTAGGAATCCAGGGATATGGAGAATAAGAAGTCCTATACGCTCTGGGTTGAATCGCGTTGTGTAGACTGGCAGGAGTTGTCTGGGCTGAAGGTTAGCTGTCTATGTTTGCCTGTCTATCGTTGTTCCACTGGATATCATAAGGTGAATGCACCAATTTGTAAGTCGCTCTGGATAAGAGCGTCTGCTAAATGACTTAAATGTAAATGTTGTCTCTGATTGAGAATCATACTTAGGCAGCTTTTTCCCACCTGTGTTTTGTGGGTAGTTGTTTTCTGTTTTGTGTCTGCACCAGACAGAACTGTTTCGTGTTMTTCCATTTTGTTATTTTGTCTCAGTGTTCAGTTTAAATAAATAATCATGAACACTTACCACGCTGCGCTTTGGTCCGATCCTTCTCATTCCGACGACGAACGTTACAATGTGGCCAAATCATTGCTCAAATCAGTTAAAAACAACAACCGAAGATGAATTGATCAAAAGTACTCATTGCTTCGTGTACTCCCACTATTTTTTGCTGACCGTGTACTAATACTGTGTTTTGTCTTCTGTTTTTATTCTACAGTTTCAGTATTCTGATTGGTGCTCCCAAAGCTAACACCAGCCAAACGAACATCATCGAAGGTGGATCTGTGTACTTGTGTCCTTGGAGCCAGGACCAATCGGATTGCAGTGTTGTCATTTTTGACAATGAAGGTAAGGTCCCTGGCTGAATAACCTGGTGGAATGAGTTGGTGTGAATGTGTGGAAAAGCAGATCATCAATGTTTCTTCCTGTTGTAAAGTATGATGAGTTTCCCCATTCCCCTTTTTGAAATCCAAGATGGCGCAGCAGTCAGGCGTCTTTTGTCTTCGTCTTGTCGTGTCCCGTGTATATATCTTTTAAAATATTTTTTCTTCGCATATATTACATTTTATTTAAAAAATATATATAATTCTTAACCCCAACTTCAACATACTCTCCTGCAACCCAACTCACCCAATGTAGCTATTTTCTTTACTTCAGAACAGGAACCCCCAACAGAAAGCTAGCCAGCTAACTAGCTACTTGCTAGCTGTCATCAGCTAACCTTCAGCCCAGACAACTCCTGCCAGTCTACACAACGCGATTCAACCCAGAGCGTATAGGACTTCTTATTCTCCATATCCCTGGATTCCTACTGCAAGCTCTGAACCTCTTCACCTGGATCATCGCAGCTGCTATCCGATTGGCTTCTCCTGGCTAACGTCTTTGTCCCGAAGCAAGCACCAATTAGGCTGGAGCTAGCCTATGCTAAGCCCATCTCCTGGCTAGCTGAAGAGGTCCATCAGCCACTCCTTGGGCTACTATACCTATTTTGCCAATTGACCTGGACCCTTTTACTACACGGAGCCCTGCTGATCCATCACGACTGATCTGCCGACGTAACCGCACGAAGGGGCTACAACTGACTTCTTCCGTCGCGACGTCCCTCTAAGGCCCTCCTGCTAGCCTGCTAGCCCCGGCCTGCTAGCTGTCTGAATCGCCGTGTCTCCAGCTCACCCAGCTACTCACTGGACCCAATGATCACTCGGCTACGCATGCCTCTCCCTAATGTCAATATGCCTTGTCCATTGCTGTTTTGGTTAGTAATTATTGCCTTATTTCACTGTAGAGCCTCTAGCCCTGCTCAATACGCCTTAGCTAACCCTTTAGTTCCACCTCCCACACATGCGGTAACCTCATCTGGTTTAAATTATGTTTCTAGAGACAATATCTCTTTTATCATCACTCAATGCATAGGTTTACCTCCACTGTATTCACATCCTACCATATCTTTGTCTGTACATTATGCCTTGAATCTATTATACCGTGCCCAGAAACCTGTTCCTTTTACTCGCTGTTCTGAACGTACTAGACGACCAGTTCTTATAGCCTTTAGCCGTACCCTTATCCTCCTCTTTTCCCTGGTGATGTTGAGGTTAATCCAGGCCCTGCAGTGCCTAGCTCCACTCTCATTCCCCAGGCGCTCTCATTTGTTGACTTCTGTAACCGTAAAAGCCTTGGTTTCATGCATGTTAACATAAGAAGCCTCCTCCCTAAGTTTGTTTTATTCACTGCTTTAGCACACCCTGCCAACCCGGATGTCCTAGCCGTGTCTGAATCCTGGCTTAGGAAGACCACCAAAAACCCTGAAATTTCCATCCCTAACTATAACACTTTCCGACAAGATAGAACTGCCAAAGGGGGTGGAGTTAGCCTGCAGAGTTCTGTCTTACTATCCAGGTCTGTGCCCAAACAATTTGAGCTTCTACTTTTAAAAATCTACCTTTCCAGAAACAAGTCTCTCACCGTTGCCGCTTGCTATAGACCACCTTCTGCCCCCAGCTGTGCCCTGGACACCATATGTGAATTGATTGCCCCCCATCTATCTTCAGAGCTCGTGCTGTTAGGTGACCTAAACTGGGACATGCTTAACACCCCGGCCAACCTACAATCTAAACTTGATGCCCTCAATCTCACACAAATGATCAATGAACCTACCAGGTACAACCCCAAATCCGTAAACACTGGCACCCTCATAGATATCATTCTAACCAACCTGCCCTCCAAATACACCTCTGCTGTCTTCAACCTGCCTCATTGCCTGCGTCCGTAATGGGTCTGTGGTCAAACGACCACCCCTCATCACTGTCAAATGCTCCCTAAAACACTTCAGTGAGCATGCCCTTCTAATGCACCTGGTCCGGGTATCCTGGAAGGATATTGACCTCATTCCGACAGTAGAGGATGCCTGGTTATTCTTTAAAAGTGCTTTCCTCACCATCTTAAATAAGCATGCCCCATTCAAAAAATGTAGAACCAGGAACAGATATAGCCCTTGGTTCACTCCAGACCTGACTGCCCTTGACCAGCACAAAAACATCCTGTGGCATACTTCATTAGCATCGAATAGCCCCCGTGATATGCAACTTTTCAGGGAAGTTAGGAACCAATATACACAGGCAGTTAGGAAAGCAAAGGCTAGCTTTTTCAAACAGAAATTTGCATCCTGTAGCACAAACCCCCAAAAGTTCTGGGACACTATAAAGTCCATGGAGAATAAGAGCACCTCCTCCCAGCTGCCCACTGCACTGAGGCTAGGAAACACTGTCACCACCGATAAATCCATGATAATCGAGAATTTCAATAAACATTTTTCTACAGCTGGCCTTGCTTTCCACCTGGCTACCCCTACCCCGATCAACAGCCCTGTACCCCCCACAGCAACTTTCACAAGCCTCCCCCATTTCTCTTTCACCCAAATCCAGATAGCTGATGTTCTGAAAGAGCTGCAAAATCTGGATCCCTATAAATCAGCCGGGCTAGACAATCTGGACCCTCTCTTTCTAAAATTATCCGCCAAAATTGTTGCAACCCCTATCACTAGCCTGTTCAAACTCTCTTTTGTATCGTCTGAGATCTCCATAGATTGGAAAGCTGCTGTGGTCATCCCCCTTTTAAATGGGGGAAGCATTCTAGACCCAAACTGTTACAGACCTATATCTATCCTACCCTGCCTTTCTAAGGTCTTCGAAAGCCAAGTTAACAAACAGATCACCGACCATTTCAAATCCCACCGTAACTTCTCCGCTATGCAATCTGATTTCCGAGCTGGTCATGGGTGCACCTCAGCCACGCTCAAGGTCCTAAATGATATCATCACCGCCATCGATAAGAGACAATACTGTGCAGCTGTATTCCTCGACCTGGCCAAGGCTTTTGACTCTGTCAATCACCACATTGTTATCGGCAGACTCAACATCCTTGGTTTCTCAAATGACTGCCTCGCCTGGTTCACCAACTACTTCTCAGACAGAGTTCAGTGTGTCAAATCGGAGGGCCTGTTGTCCGGACCTCTGGCAGTCTCTATGGGGGTGCCACAGGGTTCAATTCTTGGGCCAACTTTTTTCTCTGTATACATCAATGATGTCGCTCTTGCTGCTGGTGATTCTCTGATCCACCTCTACACAGATGACACCATTTTGTATACTTCTGGTCCTTCTTTGGACACTGTGTTATCTAACCTCCAGACGAGCTTCAATGCCATACAACTCTCCTTCCGTGGCCAATGCTCTTCAACCGATCACTGCCCACACCTGCCTGCCTGTCCAGCATCACTACTCTGGACGGTTGTGACTTAGAATATTTGGACAACTACAAATATCTAGGTGTCTAAGCTAGACTGTAAACTCTCCTTCCAGACTCACATTAAGCATCTCCAATCCAAAATTAAATCTAGAATCGGCTTCACCACCACTCGACCTGTATGCTCTTGTTGGCTGGCCCTCGCTTCATATTCGTCGCCAAACCCACTGGCTCCAGGTCATCAATAAGTATTTGCTAGGTAAAGCCCCGCCTTATATCAGCTCACTGGTCACCATAGCAGCACCCACCCGTAGCACGCGCTCCAGCAGGTATATTTCACTGGTCACCCCCAAAGCCAACTCCTCATTTGGCTGCCTTTCCTTCCAGTTCTCTGCTGCCAATGACTGGAACGAACTGCAAAAATCACTGAAGCTGGAGACTCATATCTCCCTCACTAACTTTAAGCACCAGCTGTCAGAGCAGCTCACAGATCACTGCACCTGTACATAGCCCATCTGTAAATAGCCCATCCAACTACCTCATCTCCCATACTGTTATTTATTTTGCTCAGTTGCACCCCAGTATCTCTACTTGCACACTCATTTTCTGCACATCTACCACTCCAGTGTTTAATTGCTATAATGTAATTATTTAGCCACTATGGCCTATTTATTGCCTTAACTCCCTTATCCTACCTGCTTTGCACACACTGTATATAGACTTTTTCTATTGTATTATTGACTGCATGTTTGTTTCTTCCATGTGTAACTGTGTTGTTGTTTGTGTCGCACTACTTTGCTTTATCTTGGCCAGGTCGCAGTTGTAAATGAGAACTTGTTCTCATCTAGCCTACCTGGTTAAACAAAGGTGAAATAAAATAAAAACTAAAAATAGCTATGTTAACATCATGTTTCATACGTAGATTTTACAAAGACAGTGTATACCGTATTTCAAAGTATACCCCCCAGTTAAAGTTGTATTGTTTAACTATAAAAATGTCTCTTCAGCCATAAAACTATAAGGCTTCTATTAGCGAGCTCACTGACTAGGATGACTTTAAAGTTATGGGGATAAACCTCTCCGTCAAGGCTTAGGGATTCTTCACCAACAGTGCTCCATTTTTATTTAAACCATTCTTTGAAGTTTGCACTGTGTTTTGTAGTGGCCAAGTCCTCTCTCGTATTCCCCCTTTCTAAAGCCTATAGCCTTGGTTGATTTCCTGGCTGGCTGGCTTGAAGCCCAGTGTTGTAACTGTAATTAGGCCAAAGTCATTATGTGGACAAGGACCCCTGAGAACCCCTGGCTCTGCCTGCCAGTGAAGCGGTCACAAACTCCATCAGATAAAGCAGGAAGTGGCCCACCGTTTGAGGATCAGAGGGTGTGTGTTATCACATAGGTCACAAACATATTGTACATTACATAGACACATACTGTGACGGCCCTGAATTAGTCCGAACCGTCTGCGCTCCTCCTTCCAACACAGCGCTTCCCGTTTAATTCCCAACTAAATAGCCAGCATCAGCTGCACAAAAGGGGGTTGTGATGGTGGTGCCAATGAGGATGTGTTCAACCCTCAGTTCCGAAGCTTCTTTACTCCGTTTGTTTTGTTGTATTTAAAAGTGTGCTTTGTAGCCTTGTCTCAAGTTTAACCAGGATCAGATTTACTAATTTCATCCTTTGGACTACACATCTCAGTTGGTCTGTTTCTTCATGATCTTTCTCAGATTGGATTGTCTGACTGACCGACTACCTACAGCTTTTTTGCATAAGTATTTCCTTTGTTTGAGTGTGATTTATACCGTGTTGATTTGTGGTCAGTTGTAGTTGAAGACTACTGAGATTTGATACTCTTTATGGTTGTGTTGTAAAAGAGTTAGATATTTTGATTGTATGATTGAGACTGGGTTTATGCTACACTTTTATGAACGGACAAACATTGTGTGACTAAGGTCACTGGAGTTCACTGAACTCCTTTACCAGGCTGGACTCTTTTAGGCCCAAGGTACGGGACTTTTCTCGAGGAACCAGAGCTCATTGTTTGTTATATTATTATGTGTGTGATAATTTATGTTGGTAATACAACCCACGCAAAAGAACAGTTTTGAAATGATTTCCAATGTTTTAAGGGTTTATGAAAAGTGTATGTCCATCCTGACTTTTACTTGAGTCCTTTGTATTGGTGTAGACTTGACAGACCAGACGGGACTCATTCCCTCACAAACAAAAAGGAGAAATCAATATTTTCTCTGGTAGGCACGACCTACCTGGCACCCCTACAAACAATAACCCCAAGTCAAAACCGTTACAATACACATACTCAGATACACACACACGCTCACATACATACTGTACACCTGTGGAAGCTGGTGGGAGGAGCTATAGGAGGACGGGCTCATTGTAATGTCTGGAATGGAATTAATGGAACAGTGTCAAACATATAGAAAATACATGTTTGACTCCGTTCCATACTGTACTCAGGTACAGACTCAAATACACATAAACAGGATATACACACATACAATGCTTTCAGAAAGTATTCACACCCCTTGACTTTTTCCACATTCCACAGCCTGAATAAAATTGATTACATTTAGATTTTTATTGTCACTGGCCTACACACAATACCCCATAATGTCAAAGTGGAATTATGTTTTTTGAAATTGTTACAAATTAGTAAAACCTGAAAGCTGAAATGTCTTGAGTCAATAAGTATTCAACCCCTTTGTTATGACAAGCCTAAATAAGCTCATGAGTAAACATTTGCTTAACAAGTCACATAATAAGTTGCATGGACTCAGCCTGTGTGTAATAATGGTGTTTATTATTATTTATGAATGACTACCTCATCTCTGTACCCCACACATACAATTATCTGTAAGGTCCCTCAGTCGAGCAGTGAATTTCAAACACAGATTGAACCACATAGACCAGAGAGGTTTTCCAATGCCTCGCAAAGAAGAGCGTCTATTGGTAGATGGGTAAAAATACAAAAAGCAGACATTGAATATCCCTTTGAGCATGGTGAAGTTATTCATTATACTTTGGATGGTGTATCAATACACCCAGTCACTATAAAGAAACAGGTGTCCTTCCTAACTCAGTTGCCGGAGAGGAAGGAAACCGCTGAGGGATTTAACCATGAGGCCAATGGTGACTTTAAAACTGTTACAGAGTTTAATGGCTGTGATAGGTAAAACTGATGATGAATCAACACCATTGTAGTTACTCCACAATACTAACCTAATTGACAGAGTGAAAAGAAGGAAGCCTGTACAGAATAAAATATATTCCAAAACAAGCATCCTGTTTGCAACAAGACACAAAAGTAATACTGCAAAAAAAATGGAAAAGAAATAAACATTTTGTCCTGAATACAAAGTGTTATGTTTGGGACTAATCCAATACAACACATTACTGAGTATCACTCTCCATATTTTCTAGCGTATTGGTGGCTGCATCACGTTATGGGTATGCTTGTAATCATTAAGGACTAGATAAAAACATTTACGGAATGGATCTAAGCACAGGCAGAATCCTACAGGAAAACCTGGTTCAGTTTGCTTTCCACCAGACAGAGGGAGATGAATTCACATTTCTACAGGACAAAAACTGAAAGCACAAGGCCAAATCTACACTCACTGGAGTTGCTTACCAAGAAGACAGTGAATGTTCCTGAGTGGCCGAGTTACAGTTTTGAAACCGGCTTGAAAATCTATGGCAAGAGCTGAAAACAGTCATCTAGCAATGATCAAGAACTAATTTGACAGAGCTTGAAGAATTTTGAAAAGAGTAATGGGCAAATGTTGCACAATCCAGGTGTGGAAAGCTCTTAGAGACTTACCCAGAAAGACTCACAGTTGTAATCGCTGCCAAAGGTGATTCTAACATTGTATGGACCAGGAGATTGAATACTTATCTAATCAACAAATTAGTGTTTTATTGTTCATGATTTCTCTTACAAATGTTAGACATTTTCTTCCACTTTGACGATACAGGGTATTTTTGTGTAGATCGTTGACAAAAAAAATTCAATTTTATAAAATTTTACTTCCATTTTGAACACAACCAAAATGTTAAAAAGTCCAGGCGTGTGAATACTTTCTGAAGTTAATGTATGCTGTACTCAGACATGAATGCACATAAACTGGATACACACCTACTCTTGTACGTAAACTGTTTATACATAAACAAATACAGACACATGCACTGCTTACAAACCTATCTGTGATCGCAAACACATACTGTAAACAAAAATGTGTGCTGTATACATCCACCGGCTTATATGCACACAAATATACACCCTTATAAGTACATTCTCGAAATTGAAGAACAGCTGATGTGATAAAATAATTCAGGAATTAAGATGATAGCCGTTTTACACAGACATGCAGGACACAACACACACACACAACACACACACACACACACACACACACCACAACACACACACACCACACACACACACACACACACACACACACACACACACACACACACACACACACACACACACACACACACACACACACACACACACACACACACATACACTACCCTGGCCCTTCTTTTCACGTGATTGTGCATCGCAACGTTTCCCATGCAGGTCTCTGGGTTCAAAGAGTATAGTGTGTACTACAGACACAGTCCAACCCCAGCAGCCAGACAGACATAGGCGCAGACCCCAGCAGCCAGCCAGACAGACAGACAGACCGACAGTGCAGCGTACGGGAAGGTTAATGTCACCACTCAAGTCTATGCGTCAGACAAATGCATCAAACTCATACTGCCAAGTCTACCGCGTCAAATATTTTAACTTATTAATCTTAAACTTTTTCTTACCTGAAGTAGTCTATTGGCCAGGAGTGACTGTCAGAAATCCAATTTTATTTTTCACATGTGCCGAATACAACACCTTACAGTGAAATGTTTACTTACCAGCCCTTAACCAACAATGCAATTTGAAAGAAAAATACCAAGAAAATTAGTAAAAGTAACAAGTAATTAAAGCAGCAGTAAAATAACCAATAGCGAGGCTATACAAGGGTACCGGTACAGAGTCAATGTGCAGTGGCACCAGTTAGTCGAGTAATTGAAGGTAATATGTACATGTAGGTAGAGTTATTAAGTGACTATGCATAGATAATAACAGAGAGTATCAGCAGCGTAAAGAGGGGGGGGGGTAACATGCAAATAGTCTGGGTAGCCATTTGATGTTCAGGAGTCTTATGGCTTGGGGGTAAAAGCTATTTAGAAGCCTCTTGGACCTAGACTTGGTGCTCCGATACCGCTTGCCGTGCAGTAGCAGAGAGAACAGTCTATGACTAGGGTGGCTGGAGTCTCTGACAATTTTTATGGACTTGCTCTGACACCGCCTGGTATAGAGGTCCTGGATGGCAGGAAGCTTGGCCCCAGTGATGTACTGGGCCATACACACTACCCTCTGTAGTGCTGTGTGGTCGGAAGCCGAGCAGTTGCCATACCAGAGCATCCTGACAGGTTGCATCACTGCCTATCTCTCAACATGACTAAAGTTTGACCTAATCGCATAGCCTAGAACCAAGTCTCTCATGTGCTCTCCTAGCCAGCTAGGAGGATGTTTTGCCTGTCACAAGAAACTGTTTTACCAGAGCCCCGCCACCCCCTTCATAAAATAGGAATCAGACTATGAAGGACAAATGTTTCTACAGTAACAATGTATTCCAAGTCCAGCGGAATGGTTTGATGCTTGCCAATAGCAAGGTGGATGGATTAAGAGATGAGACTTAGACAGAGTTATAAAAACATGTGGAACCGTGTGACATCAAACAGGGATGACATGAGGGATCATGTTGAGACAAAGTTAACTTACAATAGAAATCACAGTTTCTGAAACTTCTCTTGAGTACCACCAGCCATTCCTTTTTTTGCAGTAGTGCCCCTTTTGTAGTTGCTGTGTTTATTGGACAGGATAGAGAGAAACAAGTATAGAAGGAGACAGAGTGCTAGAGCGCAGTGGGATGGATTGGAGCTCATGCTGGCAGTGGTAATACACAGTACATGTCACCAACAGGCAGCGGCTGGAATCGATGGGCCACCCCAGCCATTGCATTTATTTGATGTATTTCAGTGCAAGGACACCTGATTCAAATGATCAACTAAATGTCATTTGTCACATGCTTAGTAAACAATAACAGTGAAATGCTTACTTACGGTTCCTTTCCCAACAATGCAGAGTTAAAGATTTAACATAAATAAAAATAACATGGCTATATACAGGAAGTAGAAAATAACATGGCTATATACAGGGAGTAGAAAATAACATGGCTATATACAGGAAGTAGAAAATAACGTAGCTATATACAGGGAGTACCAGCGCCAAGTCGATGTGCAGGGATACGATATTATAACATAGCTATATACAGGGAGTACCAGTAACAAGTTGATCACGCCCCTCATTTGTCGAATCAGGTGTGATAGTCCTGAAATACAGTAAGTGGAACAGTAGGGTTACTTGAGGAAACACTGGTGCAAGCTTCAGGCGAGCTATTACAGTGTCATACAAGTACTGCATTACGAATGTAAAGGTTCGTTTCTTTGGCATCTTCCAGGGGATCGCAGTTTCCACGTCAACGACGTCGACGTCCAGGTCGAGTTCAAGTCCCATCAGTGGTTTGGGGCTACGGTGCGTTCCCATGGCAACACTGTCCTGGTAAGATAGGCTACTACATTCTGTGGGATAGAAGGGAATAGGTCATCATATAACTGTCCTGTTAGAATTGCTCACAGAAATATATATAATTTTATTTGGATTTTGATATCGTTCACAAATTCTACACACAAGTTCTACCACAGGAGGTTTGTGGCAACTTAATTGGGGAGGACTGACTCGTGGTAATGGCTGGAGCGGAATGGTATCAAATACATCAAACACATGGTTCCATTCCTTTTGCTCCGTTCCAGCCATTATTATGAGCCGTCCTCCCCTCAGCAGCCTCCAATGAAGTCGACCGTAGCCCCAGTCATAAAAAGCTTTTCACTATGTGTCAGTGATGTGTATCAACATCTGACAGTTGTGAAGTTTGTGTGTTGTTTTGAACTCCTTTCTTGAATGTCTCCAAGGCTTGTGCCCCAAGGTATTACTGGAGAACGGAACACGATGCCCCCTTCTCGGATGCCACAGGAACCTGCTACCTCTCCGTCGACAGCCTCAAGACATTTGTGGAGTACGCCCCCTGTCGCACAGGTACAGTACTGCAACAACATCCTTATCCAAAATACTGTACCTGAAGTCAATTGAATGAAGTAGTGACGAAACATGCAGCCACAGGTTTGTCTTGTGAGGATGATGGCCAAATACTCATTTTAGATCCAACATTCTTGTAAATTGACCAATTGACCCAAAATGTCAATGGGAGATTTGTGTGCTCACAATGTTATGATTGTTACACGGACAAGGTGAACCCAAGAGCAGACTCAGACAAGGAGACTGGGATAAGGTAACCAAGGTATTTATTGAACTACAGGGGAAGATGGAGTGCAGGCCAGGAAAAGCTTGGGCGGGTTACAGGGAGCCAGGTGCTGAGGCTGAGGCTGGAGCGAGGGGAGTTGGGGCTGGGTAAGAAGGTCCGGAGGAATCCAAGGACACAGTGCTCGGATCAGCTTCCTCCAATCAAATCTTACCTAAACATTATAATTATTTAACAATACTGACGACGGATCAGCTCCTAGAGAGATATTACCACCTACGGCTGCAAATATATTCTAATGCTTACCCAATAAAAATGCACTGAATCACAGAATTGGCACATCATTGCGCACATGTTAGGCTACACATCATGAAATATATTAAGACAAATTACAGACCGTAGCAAAATAGAACTCAATTGATTGAAAATTAAATGTATTTCGATATGATTGAAATAGGCCTTTAGCATACTGTTTATATTTTAATGCAGTCATCTCAGTTTTCATTTGTTTGTGTCAATGCAAAGACATTGGCAACTTTGTATTTGTAGTCAACTTCTTGTGAAGTTATCGGTGGTCACAGAGAGACGGATAAATCATGTGATTCTATGTTTAGCGGAGATCTTCTGTGAGTAAAATGACTTGGGAGGGTCAAAAAAGCATCTAACGGCGCACTTAGCTGTTCTACGAGTGGTCTGAGGCAGGCGTTAGATTACGGGGTTTTTCAAGTGCAACGTAAATAATAATGGGAAACAGCTCAGAGATTTAATGATTCTCCTACGAAAGGTTCTAACGATGAACTTAATCTTAAAATGCTTTTGGGACACTAGGCCCTGGATGGGCCATTTTGGTGGTGGCCTTATCAATGTTTTCTCTTCCTTTTACCTTAGAGAGACATGGTCCTGCAGGACAGGGCTACTGTCAGGGTGGGTTCAGTGCTGACTTCACCAAGGTACGTTGAACAGGACAAGGAACAATTCCTTAACAAACAATTCAAAAGAGATTCTCTTTTAGTTTTTAATTGGGCAAACTCCTTATGTTCTGGGGGGCTGTTCCAGAAAGCAGGATCAGTAAGTTAGAGATTTTTATATGGGGCAGCAGGTAGCCCCTCTGCACCTCTCTAAAAACCTGTGTGTGTACTGTGTGTCTTTTGGAGGGGTTGGGTTAAAAGTGGAAGTACAATTTTGGTTGACCTTGTCTGCAATTGACCAATAATGTGATTTTCATCTTAGCCAGGTAACTGTCCCAGACATTCTGAATTAACTTCCAATTAACTTTCCAGAAATATAGATGTGAAATTGGCATTATATAATTCACTCAACAACAAACAACCTATATACAAGTTTTGCTTGCTGAATGATTCAGGAAATCAAGACATATTTGACTGCTTATCAAAGTAAGCTGGCTAACTGAATGATCCTGCTTTCTGGAACAGCCCACTGAATGAATACTGTATGTTTAGTCACATAACATAAGACTTACAATGGAGTTTGAAAACTTGCTTGATACCTAAGGTTCTCATCAGAGTGGTGGTTTTCTGCGTGTTTCAGGATGGGAAGGTTGTTCTCGGAGGACCAGGAAGCTTTTACTGGCAAGGTGAGTGCATTATTAGATTTATGATAAGATCCTATTGGGACCATATGTGGATTACTATGAATTGGCTCAAGTACAGGATGCAGAGATAGCATACAGTACAGCTTAGAAAACTATACTGGGAATTCCCACTCTCACATTTTTATTAGACAGGTACAGTGGAAAGAGACAGGAGAGAGAGCTTTGTATGTGTCAGTATAGGGAAAGGGCAGGTTTGGAACCTGCGCAGACAACGGCCTATTTTTCCCCAAGCGGTGAAGTTATCCCCCACACCATCCACAGGGCCAAACCTCGACAATCATTTTTAGTGCAGCTAAAAAAACATAGTTCAAAAGTCTTAACCTCTAACCTCTGACTCTTTTCCCCATCCGTTCCGGCCTACAGGCCAACTAGTCTCAGCCACCACAGAGGAAATCGTCAAGGCCTACTTCCCATCCTACTTCCTGCTCTCTGTTACTGGGCAGATCCAGACTCGGCAGGTGCAGGGGAGCTATGACGACAGCTACCTCGGTTAGTATGGTCCACTTCTTCATAGGAGCTACAGTAGCTAGAGGCTGCATCTGACACCCTATTCCCCTCACAGTGCACTGCTTTTGACCAGAGCACTAAGTGGTGGCCTTTCTTGATTTCTCATTGCTCTCTCTCTCTCTCTCTCTCACTCTTCTCTCTCTCTCTTTCTCTCTCTCTTTTCTCTCTCTCTCTTTCTTTCTTTCTCTCGTTCTCTCTCCACCTTTCTTTCTCTCTCATTATTTTTCTTTCTATCTTTCTTTCTCTCTCTCCCCTATCTCTCTCCTTCTCACTCTTGCTTGCTCTCCCTCTCGCTCTCTCGTTCTCTCACTCTCTTTCCAGGTTACTCTGTTGCTGTCGGGGAGTTCAGTGGAGATGATATTGAAGGTGAGGGTCATATTTACAGTGCCAACTTACTTGCTCGAGCATGATTGGGCTTTGGGTTTGCTTACCCCATAGCCCTGTCTAATAGTTAACCATCTAAAGACCTCCTGTGCTCTAATATACTAATGTGCTCTAGTCATTAGAGCGCTAGTCATTAGAGCGCTAGTCATTAAAGCGCTAGTCATTAGAGCGCTAGTCATTAGGGCGCTAGTCATTAGAGAGCTAGTCATTAGAGAGCTAGTCATTAGAGAGCTAGTCATTAGAGCGCTAGTCATTAGGGCGCTAGTCATTAGAGCGTTAGTCATTAGAGCGTTAGTCATTAGAGCGTTTGCATTAGAGCGCTAGTCATGCTAGTAGAGCGTAGTCATTAGAGCGCTAGTCATTAGAGCGTTAGTCATTAGAGCGCTAGTCATTAGGAGCGCTAGTCATTAGAGCGTTAGTCAGTTAGAGCGTTAGTCATTAGAGCGGTTGGCAGTTTAGAGCGCTAGTCATTAGAAGCTAGTCATTAGAGCAGTTAGTCATTAGAGAGCTAGTCATTAGAGAGCTAGTCATTAGAGCGCTAGTCATTAGAGAGCTAGTCATTAGAGAGCTTAATCAT